>NC_056737.1:1201339722-1201639722 GCF_019279795.1 Protopterus annectens
CCTTTGTCGACTGACCAAATTTGTGTAGGCTATGAAAATGCCATCTCAGGACTCCGTTGAAAAGAAGCCCATAGACTTGGTGAATCACTTGGACACCAGCAAAAGTAAATAAATAAACAAAGCTTTTGAAGCATTTTATTGCCAACTAATCACTTGTTTTGCAGTGTTATGTACTTCCATTTTAGCATCTCATATTCAACTGTTTAATTTATGTCAAGCTCTAGGTTAGTCTTGCTGTCTTGGTAAGCTCAATTTACTACAGTTGTCTGTTTTTGTGATGAATTTATTAATTTTTTTTCTGGCCTTTTTAAATGACTCACAAAATCAGTCAGATGTAGGAATCCCACCCAGGTATACATGCAATAGTTAATTTGTTAATCATTTCAACCCAATATGCTATACAGCTTGCCTGTTTCAACAAACTTATCCGTTATTGGCTTATCACCACCCTTCAAGTCCCCTCTGGTAATGACTTAATTGATATTCTGCATCTTTTTATCATCACCCTTCAAGTCCCCTCTGGTGATGACTTCATTGATATTCTGCATCTTTTTGTCATGACCCTTCAAGTCCCCTCTGGTGATGACTTCATTGATATTCTGCATCTTTTTATCATCACCCTTCAAGTCCCCACTGGTGATGACTTCATTGATATTCTGCATCTTTTTGTCATCACCTTTCAAGTCCCTTCTGGTGACGACTTCATTGATATTCTGCATCTTTTTGTCATCACCCTTCAAGTCCCTTCTGGTGATGACTTCATTGATATTCTGCATCTTTTTATCATCACCCTTCAAGTCCCCTCTGGTGATGACTTCATTGATATTCTGCATCTTTTTGTCATCACCCTTCAAGTTCCCTCTGGTGATGACTTAATTGATATTCTGCATATTTTTATCATCACCCTTCAAGTCCCCACTGGTGATGACTTCATTGATATTCTGCATCTTTTTGTCATCGCCCTTCAAGTCCCTTCTGGTGATGACTTCATTGATATTCTGCATTTTTTTTATCATCACCCTTCAAGTCCCCACTGGTGATGACTTCATTGATATTCTGCATCTTTTTGTCATCACCTTTCAAGTCCCTTCTGGTGACGACTTCATTGATATTCTGCATCTTTTTGTCATCACCCTTCAAGTCCCTTCTGGTGATGACTTCATTGATATTCTGCATCTTTTTATCATCACCCTTCAAGTCCCCTCTGGTGATGACTTCATTGATATTCTGCATCTTTTTATCATCACCCTTCAAGTCCCCTCTGGTGATGACTTCATTGATATTCTGCATCTTTTTGTCATCACCCTTCAAGTTCCCTCTGGTGATGACTTAATTGATATTCTGCATATTTTTATCATCACCCTTCAAGTCCCCACTGGTGATGACTTCATTGATATTCTGCATCTTTTTGTCATCGCCCTTCAAGTCCCTTCTGGTGATGACTTCATTGATATTCTGCATTTTTTTTGTCATCACCCTTCAAGTCCCTTCTGGTGATGACTTCATTGATATTCTGCATCTTTTTGCTTGTTCTGTGCCAGACTAATTTGGTGTTTCTCAGATCCCTTCCAGACACTCAGCATTTTTCCAGTAGGACTGGTGTTTTTATTCCATTATTGTAATTTATATTGCAACTGTAGGAAATGCAAATGTTAAATAGGTCATAATGGTTAAGCCTAACTAAAAGTGTTACTAGTATTTGCAAGTGATTTTGTTACTAATGTCTACAGAAGCCGGTTTGCCTTTCTTTGCAGTTCCAAAACATTTAGCTTTAAAGTAAGCTTTTAAGCTAATCTTTATAATATATTTATAGCACAGGATTGCAGGTAGTATTCTGTATTAGTTGCTTTACACCTGACACTGCCAGGTTGTATCGGTGCAATCTTATTTCATATTTTTGCACATTATTTCACAAACCTGCGTAAAAGTTACTGTTTGAAATGAAAATGCCATTTAGTCTACTCGCATTATATAGGGATGGTCTTGTATATGATTATAACCAGATTTGTATTGTTTTCTTTACTTTGGAGGCCAGGACATTTTCATGACAGAAGAACAAAAAAAGTATTATAATGCAATGAAAAAGCTTGGATCGAAGAAGCCACAAAAACCTATACCCCGACCAGCAGTAAGCATTACTCTAGTTTTCAAATGTGATATCAAATCATCCACATGCTTTTAAACGTGTTTTAACAGTACATGCATAGGGAGTCAAGCTGTTCACTTCTCGTAACTGTTGCTTGAACGTCATAAATATTCATGTTGTTTGTACTTCAGTCTAACATTTTCATAAGGTACTTGGAAGATTACAGTATGTCTGTTTGTAAACAGTATTGATTTTTTTCTGGTTTGAAGAAGAGAACTCTACTCTCTTTTTGCCTCTGCTTCTAATCTTAATTCAGCGTACTACATATATATATCTCTCTTACCTTTTATCAAGCAGTAGTAGAAGACGGAAAATCAAGCTGAAATTGGCTACTGGTGTGGTCCTGGGCTCCCCATCAGTGCCTATGTTCAAGGTAGTGGTGAGAGCTCTCCACATGACTGCAGCCAGGACATCCTTACCCCCATCAGGTTCTCCCACTCTACAGCTGTCTGCCCTGGGTCTTGAGTCTGCTTATTCTGTCCCATTGAGACAGCTGGTCCATTCTTGCCTGAAGGCAGTCCTTTTTCAGGACTTCCCACACACGTCTGGGTCCTTCTCAGATCATCCCACAAGGAAATTCCCCAGAAGCGTATATGCAAGAGGATGCACACTGATTTCCCGCAGGAGGCTTTGAAAGAAGACAATGACTTCAGTGAAGGGGAGGGGTTCCCCTGGTCACCCCTTGATGTCTCATTCAGTCAGAGAAATTCTCAAATTTCTGAGGAAGAAAGGTGGCTGGTCTTCCGAACCCCCTTCCCAGGAGGAGTCGGTGTTTCTTAAGGCTTTTGGAACCAGCTCAGCTACGTCCTGGATGGTACCCCTGGCAGATGAAATAGTGGACCTCATTTCCCATTGGGCTTGGAAGGATCTGGATATGACAGGGCACATTCCAAAAACAGACAAATACCTAGCTGCACCTAAGGACTGTTCCCATTGAAGCAAAGGTCCCCTAGCTGATGCCATGGTGGTTGCTGCAGTCACCTAAAAAGAAGTTGCTGAGGTAAATCACACTTTCAATCTCCCTAACAGAGTCTAGGGCATTGGAGAGAGTCAGGAAGCAAATTTTTGCTTCAGTGACCTTTACCCTGGGTTGTTGAATTACCTGGCACATTTCACAAAGTTTCGGAAGGATTTGAAGAAAGATCTTACCAAGTCCCTCTCAGAGTCTGTGTTGGTGGGAGGATAAAAAGACCATCACCTCACAACTGGCCACCTTTCAGTCCCTGTCAAATGCCTCAATGCATCTGATCTCACACACTACAGAAGGTGTTTCAAAACAGCAGGTTCAGGCATTACCATTAGGAAGCACACCGGGATGCACCTATGTGACTTTGAGGAGCCCTACAAGACGTCCTTCATCAATACACCCTTTGATGGATCTACCTTATTTGGACCCAAAGTTAAAGAGATGCTTTCCAAGAGTGAATATGATGGGAAAACTCTGTTTGCGGTAGGGATATGTTTTTCTACCCCTCAGAGAACCCTCTCCAGAACCAGAAATGGTGTAGAAAGAGGTAGTTCCAGAAATCACAAGGGTTCTGTCAGGACTGCAATGGAGATAGATGCCTCCATGGTAGAGGGTGTAACTCAAATGGCATATGTCATGCACATGGAAGAGGGATCCAAAAAACCAAGACTTCAGAGGCCCCTTTACTGAGAAGCCTTTACAGAGCTCCTGAACTGTTGCCTGACTGCTGCACTCTGAAGACAGTTGGGGCTGCGTATCTCTGCTCTTGGATACCTGGATATCCTTCACCAAAGATGTCTGGGTGCAAAGAATAATTACCAGAGATTATAACATTTCCTTCTACCTTTTCCTTTCCTTGCACCCATTCACCCACAAAAATTCCTGATGTACCACCCTAAGAGAGGAAGAAAGAAGCCTCAGAGATAGAAAGGCTGCTAAGAAAAAAGTGATCTAGGATGTCCCACCAGACCAACGAGGATTCAGAACTTATTCAAGATTCTTTTTGGTGCCAAAGAAGATAGGGGACCTCAGGCTAATATTGCATCTAAGCCACTTAAAACAATTGTCAAATACACCAGGTACTGAATAGTCATGGTTCAGTCCATTCTCCCTCCTTTGAGAAAGGATGATTGTATGTGCTCAATAGATCTCCAACATTTGTGTTAGCACATAAAAATAGACAGACGATACAGGATATACATTCATGTCTAGCTGGGAGCCAGTTACTTTCAGTTCAGAGTCCTGCGTTTTGGTCTCACCACAGCCCCCCAGATGTTTACCAAATGTATGGCAGTGGTTGCAGTTCAGCTGACATTGCTGGGATTCTGGGTGTTTCCATACCTCGATGACTGGCTTCTCATGCCTCCAGGCATCTACTGACACATGCCAGGGACTGCCTGCTCCATTTATGTCTGCACCTGGGCATCACAGTCAACTATGACAAAATTTCACTTCCTTTCCTCCTAAGCCCTGGAGTTCATAGGAGCTCATCTGGATACAGTTTCTCAAGGAGCTCAGCTTCCTCAGTCCAGAGATGTCCAAATTACAACTTCAAGTGAAAGTTCTACTGTCTGTTCAGTCACCATCAGACAGGCTGGTCCTTCAGCTTCTGAGGTCAGTGGTGGCCTTCATCACCCTTTTACCCTTAGTAAGACACTACATGAGTGTACTACAATGGATTACAACAGTCCAATAGTCTATGAGTCTCAACATCCCATGACATCTAATATTCAAATCACAAAGATCTGCCAACAGCATATATTCTGGTGGATCAGCTGTTTCACAGGGACACCTCTGTGTTCTTCCTCTGCCCAAGGCCATGGTGCCCACAGATACTTCATAGATTGGGGAGGGCATTACCTGGGACCTGCAGTTCAAGGCATGGGGTCTCCCTTAGAGGCCAACTTTCACAGCAACTTCCTTGAGATGAGGGCAGTCCGTCTAGCATTGCAGGCTTTTCAAGACATCCTACCTCAAGGGATGGTTGCTATACAAACTGACAACATGTCAGTGATCTGGTGCATCAACATTCAGTGGGCAACCCAGTCTTACCCCTTGTGGTGAGCAGCAGTCAGATTGTGGCAAAAGGTGATCTCTTCCAAACACTTTCTTTTAGCAATATACATTCCAGGGAAGTCCAAAGATAAGCGGACAAGCAGAGCAGATCTATTCTTGTGTATTAAAAGTGGTCTCTCAATTCTTTAGTGGCAGAACATATTTTTCACTAGTGGGGCCAGCCATGCTGCACAGTTCCAAATGCAGCAGGCTCTTTGCCCTTATCCCAAAGGGGGAGTCACAGAGGGATGCTCTGATCCGTGATTGGCCCCCTGACTCCTTTATATCCTGTCCTTTCACACCTCTCATATCAAAGTTTTTAAAGAAAGCTATTCAAAGTAAAAGCATGGTGATCCTCATTAACCCATTTTGGCCTCAAAAAGTGTGGTACCCATTCCTTTGGCCTCATTTGATATAGACTTCTTGGGTTCTGGATCCCCTTCCAGATATTTTGTTTCATGCCTGTGGGCTCCCTGACCCAGATGTACAACCCCTCATGATGACCACATGGTTTCTGTACTTTCAGTGATGGCAAAATAGTCCAGGCTTTCTTCCCAGGTTGTATACATCCTTACTTCTTCTCACAAAATCTCCACTAGAAGATATACAAGAGTAAATGGAAATTATTCTCTGTCTCGGCTAATGAGAGAAATCTAGACCCCTTTTCAACACCCATTCTGTCACTTTTATAATTTCTGGCTTCCATTCTTCCTAATGGAGCAAGTTACTCTACAAAGTACAGCTAAATGCCATCTCCAATTTTAATGTATACAAAGATCATTTGTCATTGGCCTCCCTTAAGTTATGCAAAGCTTTCTGTAAAGATAGATTTTTGCTCATGTCACCTATCAAGGACCCTACCCCTCCTTGAGACCTGATGATTCTTCTTCAGGCTTTGACTTTGTTTCCCTTTGAACTCCCAGCAAAGGCTGATTTCAATTTTTTGTCATGGAAAAACATTTTCCTAGCTGCCATTATGTCTACTGAAAGAGTTTTGGAGCTTCAGGCTTTATTTTGCCAGCCATCTTATATAATTTTTTATAAAGACAGCATTTCTCTTCGCACTAATCTATCTTTTCTTGAAAAAGTAGCTTTTGAATTAGCCCTTAACCAGTCCATTAACCTAACCAGTGTTCTTCCAAAATTTCTAATAAAGGTGAATATAGCCTTCATTTATTGGATGTACATAGACAGCTGAGATTTTATCTCCATAGAGCAAAAGCTTTCATGAAGTCGGACCAGTTGTTTATTTCTTTTTTTTTTTTTTCAAAATCTAAGTTGGGACAACCCATCATCAGTTCAAGTTCTACTGCACTGGTACTTGGCCTGCACCACTTATAGGTTCATAGGTTCATAGGTTAGTACTAGGCTGTCAGCCCTAGGGCCTATACAAGCCCAGCCATAAAAAATCCCTGGATATTTCTTCCCACAATGTTTACTTCCCTGGATCCCTATCTAGCAGGGTGACTGACGTGATCCCCGGGGTGAATTTCGTATGTCAACAATTTAGCAGGATGAGCTGCCTCTGTCCTCCCATGTTTGGTCAGTATGGTCTCAGACACTCGTTTCCAACCATCCTCCCAGTTCTGTCATATGGTAATTGACTTTGCTTCCAAGTCTGTGTTGATTTGTCCATAGTCAAAGCTCCGTTCCTCTGCAAAAGTAGCTGACAAAACGTTTGAGTATTCTATCACGTTGTTAGAGCACACTGCCAGAACATTTAAGTTATCAAACATTTGTTCCTTATGGACAAATCACACTGTTCCAAGGAAGTCATCAGACTTCATAGTACATCTGTGATATTTATTTATTTATTTATTTATTTTCAGTTTGATTACTGGGGAAGTCCACTGGGCCAAGAAGTGCCCATTTTCAGTGGAGGCCCGGGGAGAAAAGCTCCATGAACAGTATAATACAATATAGGTTACAAAATGCAAATAAAGATTGCAAAGTGAAATACCATACAGTGTAGGTTGCAAAATAGAAAATAAAGGTTACAAAATGAAATACAAAAGTGGGGTTCATACATTCGAGAGTTGCAGGTTGTAATATACATTTTGAGACAGTTTAACAACTTGACGACAGAGTGTTTTTTTTTTTTTTTTATGAAACAATATTTACATGCTTGGAGTCAATTAAAGTCTGCTAGTTCTGGATCTTTTGCGAAATAAGAATAAGTATGAGAGTATAGTGGAGTGGGGGTAAGGAGAGCTTAGTGGGGAGTCCATAGAATTTAAGTGGGGTGAAAGCAGGAGCATTTCCATTTGGAAGATAGGTGAAGAAAAAGTTGAGTTTTGAAGGATTCAGTGTTGGGTATAGTCCTAAGTGAAGGAGGCAGAGAGTTCCATTTTTAAGAGTTGAGTTTTGAAGGATTCAGTGTTGGGTATAGTCCTAAGTGAAGGAGGCAGAGAGTTCCATTTTTAAAAGTTGAGTTTTGAAGGATTCAGTGTTGGGTATAATCCTAAGTGAAGGAGGCAGAGAGTTCCATTTTTAAACGTTGAGTTTTGAAGGATTCAGTGTTGGGTATAGTCCTAAGTGAAGGAGGCAGAGAGTTCCATTTTTAAAAGTTGAGTTTTGAAGGATTCAGTGTTGGGTATAGTCCTAAGTGAAGGAGGCAGAGAGTTCCATTTTTAAAAGTTGAGTTTTGAAGGATTCAGTTTTGGGTATAGTCCTAAGTGAAGGAGGCAGAGAGTTCCATTTTTACCTAGAGAAAAGGAGAGTAAAAGCTGGCCAGCGGGTTGTTTGGGTTTAAGAATGGAGATTAGGTTTTGGTGTTCAGATCTCAGTGATCTTTTAGGGATGTATGGAGGAAGGATGTCCTTTAAGGCTGGGCATTTATCAGGGGAGAATATTAGTTTGTGAGCAGTGGTTAGTTGTAGATAGTCTAGGTGGTTAGGGAGTTCTAACCAGTTCAGAGAATGAAGGCTGAGGCAGTGGTGAGTTGATGTTTTGGATTTGGTGACAAATTTAGAGATCTTATTATAGCAAGCTTAGAGGTGTTGGTAACAGACACATTGGTTAGAAGAGGGGCTCCATATAGAAGGGAAGGTAGGAGGTAGGTGGTTGCCAGGGTATGCCTAGTGGAGATGGAAAGAAAGTGATTGTTCCTATATAGCATACCTAGCTTTTGGTGGGTTTTCTTTATGTTTTGTTGTATGTGAAGATCAAATTTGAGGTGTTCATCTATGGTAATGCCAAGGAGTTTTGCAGAGGGGACCACTTCAATGGCAGTGTTAGTTTGGCATAGGACATTGAAAGTGTTTTTGTCCAAAGAGGAAACCTTTGAGGGGAGAAAAAAATGTATTTTGGATTTATTGGAGTTGAGAGAAAGGTGGTTTTGGTGCATCCAGTTCTCTGTAGTGGTAAAGGCTAATTGGGTTTTGGTCAGTAGTTCAGGAAAGTTTGGGGCAGAGCAGACCAAGGTAGAGTCATCAGCATATTGGATGAATGTGGTGTCAGGGATGAAGGTGTGAAGGTTATTTATAAAGATGTTGAAAGATTTATAAAGATGTTGAAAAGCATGGGTCCAAGGATGGACCCCTGAGGAATGCCAGTAGGTGTAGGCAAGAAGGAAGAGAAGGAGTTCTTCCATTTGACTGCTTGAGATCTATCAGATAGGTAACTGGAGAACCAGGAGAGAGTATTTGGGGAGAGATTGAGATTAGCCAGATGATGAAGAAGGTGAGTGTGGGAGATGGTGTCAAAGGCTTTTGAAAGATCTAGCAGTACTGTGGATACAATGAGTCCAGAGTCTCGTGCTTGATTGACAGTTTCTAGGAAGGATAGTAGGGCAGTTATGATACTGTGGCCAGGACAGAAGCTATGCTGGGTGGGTGTTAGGAGGTTATTTTGAATTAGATAAGGTAAAAGTTGGTGGTGGACACATTTTTCTAGAATTTTAGATATTGGAGAGAGTAGAGCAATGGGGCGGAAGTTAGAAATAGTGGTGTTTTTGCCTCCTTTGTGAAGAGGTAGGATGTAGGCTGAACGCCATAGTTTTGGTACATATGACTCATTTAAGGATCTGTTAATCAGAATACTAATTGGGAGAGCAATACCTTCAGCTGCATGTTTGAGGAAGGAAGAGGGAATGTTGTCAGGGGCATTAGAGCATGGCTTTAGCTTGGAGAGAAGCTTTTTTATAAAAGTGGTGGAAACAGGTTTGAGATGGAAATTGAGGGGACTGTTGTTTGTGTTGTTGGGTGAAGTGAAAAGGGAGTTAGGTGGGTTGTTATTACGGAATGTTTTGGTTAGCTTAGCTATGGATTCAGTAAAGAAGGTATTGAAGTGGGAGCTCAATTCACTGTCGGATAGATTAGGGCAAGGGTTGTTTTGAGATCTGGGATGAAGTAGACAGTTGACTGATTTCCAAAATTGTTTTGGGTTTTTATTGTTATTGGACTGGAGTTTATTATAGTAGTTTTTTTGCCCTTGGTAATAAGTTTTTTTGCTTGGTTGCGGAGTTGGGTATATAGGAGTAAGGTAGAGGACAATTTATTTTTCTGATAGAGCTTCCAGGATTTGTCTCTGTAACGCATAATTTGTTTAGTTTCTTTGGTCAGCCATGGTGCAGAATTAGTTTTGATTCGCTTATTTCTTAGGGGGGGCTAGGGAGTTAAGAGTATCTAGGAAGATAGAGTTAAAATGCTCAACAGCATTGTCGAGTGGGAGGGTATTTAGAGGTTGCCAGTTAATTTGTTTAAAGATGTTAGAAAAAATTAAGGGGTTGAAGTTGCTGAGGTTACGAGTTTGAATGTAGAGATGTTGGTGTTGGATGGAGCTACTTGATCGATGGATGAAGGCAGGGAGATGGTCACTGAAGGTGTCAGGGATAGTGCCACAGAGAGTGATTTTGTTTGGATGGGAGACTAGAATCCAATCTAAGATGGACCCTGGGGGTGATTTTTGTTAGGGCGAGTAGTTGAAGAGATTACTTGGGTGAAGTTTAGAAGATTATTGGAAAGTGAGGGGGATGGTGTGTTAATTTTATTCCAGTCGATATTGACATCGCCTAGAATATAGGTTTCATATTTTATTTGAGTTGAGGCCCAATATAGAATATCTTCAAGGGTGGAGATATTGTTGCCTGGGGAGATGTATAAGGAAATGAAGCAGATATTTTTATGTTTATTTAATCGGAGAAGGCTTGCTGTGATTTCGGAATTTTTTAAATTAGGGGTAGGGATATGAAGAGGAATTAGAGAGAGAAGATTGGAGTAAATTAGAGTAGAGCCTCCGCCTTTTTTGTTTAAACGGTCACTTCTGAGGATATGGTAACCAGGAGGTAATATTTCAGAGTCAGTGATATGGGGTTTTAGCCAAGTTTCAGAGATGGCTAGGATGTCGAGTTGATTGTGATTAATCCAGGCTTGTACACGGTGACATTTGTTGTTAAGGCTCTGGGCATTGATAGTGAAATGTGATAGTGATATAGCCTCTGTTTCTATTTATCTCATCTATGTCTCAAACAAATGCCAAGAAACTTTCCAAGAAAAGGAGTGTATGAGTTCATTAACCATTATAAAACTGGTAAAAAATCAAGAGTTATTTCCTTTCTTCTTAAATATTTGAACTGTATTTACAATCAAAGATCTCATTTCATTTCCTATAGGTCTTTTGTTTGCAAAATGTCTTTCTTATCATACCCAATGCCATTTTGAAGGTGTATATCCTATATGATATGACCACTAGTAAGTTCAAGTCTTTGAAACAGGGTGTTATTGTCAGAGGACCTCACACATTATGCATTCCCAAATTGGAAAGACATCATGAAACCTCAGCAATTAATGTTCAAGGAGTTTCTAATCCACTTTTTTGTAGGATATGTGTAATGCACAGCAAAGCTTCAATACTTTGTAATTAAAATGCCAGAATCTCTCATGATAGCATTGCTGAAAGGATCTTTGGACTCCACTAACACCCAAGGGTATTTGCACAGCATTCTGCTGAAGACTTACAGTATGAGCCATAGAATGAATAGCACAATGCACATATGAAAGTAGAGGAGTGCAAACAGAATTGTCACATGGTGGGATGTGGAAGTTCATGCTGATTAAATAATTTCACACTGTATTCCGACAGACAGAACTAGGTTTACCCATGTGCCAGCCTGTAGTAAGATGTGGGTGAGTGGCATCATGTGACCTCTATAGTTTCAGTTTTACATAATACTTCCCTAAACTTGGAGCACAGAGAAAGCTTCCTTCAAGAGAATGTTGTTTGACTGTCTGTGTTTTGGGTGGGATGGTTTGCTGTGCATTAGTTTTAGAATCATAGCATTTGAGAAGACATGATCTGATTATTCTGTGCACAGTTCATTCAGTTTCTTGTAAGGAATGAAAGGAATGCATATAATTTTTTCCGCACACTGAAATGGCCATGATATTTAAATGGATGCATTTTCTTTTCAGTTTCCTGGAGGAAACACAAGCAACAAGATCAGTTCTGTGTTGCACATATTTAATGTGTCAAGCATTTTCAGTTGAGAAACAACTAACATGTAAACCAGTAGGTTATGCTTTTTAACATTCTAAAGTACTGTCACCATTGGGACAGTGGAAATTTGTCTCAGTATATATTGGTTGATTAACATGGCACTTTTGATATTGTTGCTATGAATGATGCTGTAGTTATAAATATGCAACACGTTACATTTAACACTTGCTATACAACAAAGAAAAAATAATTATGGATGGAAAGAAAAGACTCAAAGGAATTAGTGAGGTACTTGTTGTCCTTATTGCTCTGTGAAGGCTCCAGTGTGCAACACATAAGGCTGCATAGAAGTGTGACAGTGCTGTAATGCAATCGGAGACGTAAGTTCCTCCTACAAACAACTCAACCCTTTGAATAGAGAAATTGACATCAGAAGGCCACCCCTGTGAAAAATACAATGTTTTTTAAAAAGCAAATGACAGCAGGTAGGAAAAAAGCCTGCCCAGCAACATTCCCCTAACAAGCAGAAGCAAAGACAACACAGACTTCCATGTATCCCCCATTAGTGCCATAAAGCACTGCAGTCAGTAGAAAGGAGATAGTTAACCCTGCAACCCCCCACCCCCACCCATAGTAGGACAAACCACAGCATACAACAGGAGGAACACAAATTCATCTGCACCCCCCCCCCCCCCCAATAAGTAGCACAGTTTAGACAGTACAGCAGAGGAGAGCTGTGCCACTAACCCACAGATTGCACAAACAGTGGCAGCACATTACACATGTCTTCCTGTTCTACACACTAGACACAAGTTCACAGACAGACACGTATTTATTTATTTATTTATTGGTATTTGTTTACCAGGAAAATCTGACTTAGCAGTGCCCTTTTTCAGCGGAGGACCAGGGAGAAAAGCTCTGATGTGAAGTTGTTCAATCTCGCCATTTGTTCTTACACATGGGATCGGCTCCGAGTCGGCCGCTTTCCAAGCTCTAGATCTCTTAGAAGCTCGAGACACAGTCCCTATCCCATGATGCTCTGCTGCCAAATCCCAGATCTAGTTTGCCGCTGCAACGGATCACACGATCTTCTGAAGAAGCTTGGGCCAGTATTCTTTTTTATTACATATTTGCATATTTAGACTTTAATATCTATCAGGGATCTGATATTTAGTGAGGCTTCACTTTTTCCTTCCTTTTTGGTGGTTTAGAGAAGGCAATCTTGTTAGTATTTTGTTTTTAGTTCGGAGCGGATTGCTCCTAGGCCTTTAGCCTTTTTGATTTACTCTTCTTGACAGGGCTCTGTCAAATTTAATACCCTATCGCCTTTTAGGCTGTATTGAGCATTTGTTTTTCTTTCTATAGTTATTGCAGTTCAGGGATCTGAACTTCTAAGCAGTTTTTGAGGTGTTATTGGAGCAATTTTTTCATAATGTCAGAAAAGAAAAAATCTGGTCTCAAAAAGTGTGACTGTGAACAAAAGATGACCATCACGGATAATCATAGTTCTTGTGTTTATTGTTTGGGTCCGCTACACTTACAGGAGGATTGCTCTATCTGCCATTCCTTCAGTGGCAGGGTGTTATTAGAGAGGAGAAGGAAATTGGTAGATAGAGGACTGTTGAAATCGGACTTCCAGGATATATTGGATAAGACTGTCCAGACCTCCAAGTCCTCGAAGGGGTCAAAGTCATCTAAGGTGTCTTCGGAGCACATGTCTTCGCCTCCGAGCACCTCTGGCAAGACTCGGTTGCTGGCTCCACAGCCTTCTGAGCCATGCACCAAGATCTTACCTCGGAGCCAAGTCATTGTGTTGGAACCGGTGTTGGAGGTTTTGAAATCTCCGCTCCTTAAGTCAGTGGCTTCTTCGGCTCCTTCGGCCCATTCTTCCGGTGCCCTTTCTGACATCGATATGGACTGAGTGGTACAGAGACTTTTGGTGAACCCGGCCATGGCCAAATTGCTTGCTGCTTCGACCCAGTTGGCTTCGAAGCCTACGTCCCCTCCTTCCACGAGTTCTGCTCCTCCTCCGAGGCTAGTTTGGACCGGAAAGAGAAGATCCGATAGTGGTGGAACCCTCGGAGCCGAGGCCTGTTCCAGTGCTCTCGGCTCCTTCGACCTTGACTTCTTCGGTGCCGATCGAAGAGTCTCGGAGCCGACAGTCTCTCGCCGGTTCCAAGGGGGGAGTCGAACCGACGCTTTGGTTCCAACTCTCCCTCTCGGGGCTTCAGCGCAAATTAGCTCGGTTCTGTCCTCTGGTTCGGAGCCCGTGGTCTCGGCCCCTTGGAAGCTGCCTTCTTCTTCGGAACCGGCAAACTCCTCGGGGTCGGGAAAACAGTGCTTTCGATGCCATGAGGAAGGTCATGTCTGCTAAAACCCTCACTTCTTCAGTTCCTTCAATTTCCTCCCCTAAAGAGCTGCACTCTATCTCTACACCACACGTTCCCACTAAGCATCGAGACCCAGAGCCTCAGGTGACCCCATTGAGTGACCCCTGCTTGACTGAGACTTCACCAGATGCCCCCACTGATGACGTTCCCAGGAAAAGACTGTGCAAGAGGAGGCATTTAGATTCCCCCCAGGAATCCTTAACATCAGACACCGACTTGGAGGAATCAGAAGGGTCCCCACGGTCCTCCTCTGAGGATGTCTCTTTTGCAGACATCCTTGAAATACTAAGGCAGAGGGGTGACTGGCAGTCCCTTACCCCTACTGAGGATGAGTCGGTGCTCCTGAAGGCTTTTGGGTCTCAGCCCTCCACCTCCCGGGTTACTCCAACTTTCGATGAATTAATGGACTTGATTGCTCGAAAGGCGTGGGAGTCTCCTGATTCAATGGAACCGGTTCCTCGGAGGCCCAACAAATTTATCACCTGCCCTCAGGATAAGTCCTTTTTCACAAAAGGGGTTCCCGTTGATGCCATGGTGGTGGCAGCAGCCACCAAGAAAGAGATGTCAGACACGTCTTCCTCTGTCCATCCTCTTAATAGAGATTTCAGGATGATGGACAGATATGGGAAACGCATCTTTAGTTCTGCGACATTTGCAATGAGATTGCTTAACTATTTAACCCATTTTACCCGTCTTCAACGAGATCTCCTAAAAGAGCTTGGAGACACTCTACAGGGCAACACAGGTGATGCTGTCTCCCAGAAAGTGATGGCACAGCTTAACACATTTAATTCCATCGTGAACTCGTCCATGAGGCTCATTTCTTATGCAGCCAAGGGATTGAGCCGGGCAGTGGGTTCAGAAATAGCTCTTCGGAGCCAATCCTGGATGCGCTTATGCTCCTTTGTGGAAGCCTTCAAATCTTCCTTTGTGAATACCCCATTTGATGGCTCTTCTTTGTTTGGGCCCAAAGTCAAGGAGACACTCACTAGGTGTGAGCAGGAAGAAAAGACTCTATCTGCCGTAGGAGTCCATTTTTCCACCCCCACTAGACAATACCCCAAAGGGCAGAGAGGTGGAAAAATGTGATTCCGAAAGTCCCAAGGAGCTTTCCAGAACACACATAGTGAAACCCCCTCCAGGGGCAGAGGAGGGGGGTATAATGATTGACACCGCCCAGGCGGCAGAGGGGGTCTGCAGAACCAGGGTGACAGAGAGCTGTTCCCTGGCAAACCCTATCAGCGCTCCTGAGAGTAGGCCTGACTGTCCTACTCTGGAGGCAGTCAGGGGTCTCTTAGCTTTATACCCAGATGCCAGGCTAGGGAGTACATCAGATTTCTAAGTAAAAAGCATAATCACCAGAGGCTACATCATTCCCTTTTCAGAATTCCCTTCCATTTGGACAAGAATCCCAGACGTTCCACCCAGTCTGTGGAGTCTAGCAGCCATAGAAATTCAGAGGCTGCTGGAAAAAAAGAGTCATCCAGCCAGTCCCAGCAGACCAAATAGGATCCGGAACTTACTCCAGGTTCTTTTTAGTTCCAAAGAAAACAGGGGACTGGAGACCCATCTTAGACCTTAGCAATCTCAACTTCTTTGTCAAAAAGGAAAAGTTCCGGATGGTCATGCTTCAGTCGTTAATCCTGTTTCTCGAAACGTTTGATTGGATATGCTCGATAGATCTCAAGGATGTGTACTACCACATAAAAATGGCCAGGCCATCCAGAGATCACTTGCGTTTCTGGCTAGGGCCCAGTCACTACCAATTCTGAGCTCTGCTCTTTGGTCTCACCACAGCCGCCAGGGTGTTCACCAAATGCATGGCAGTTGTCAAGGCTCACCTAAGACGTTTAGGATTCCGGGTGTTTCCATAGCTCGACGACTGGCTCCTCACTGCCACCACCAGGCATCAACTGATTCACGCCTGGGATTACACTATCAGTCTGTGCTCCCAGTTGGGCATAACCTTAAATTTCGAAAAATCTGCTTTATTGCTGATGCAGCATATTTCCTTTATAGGAGCAGATCTAGACACCACCACCGCCCTGGTCAGATTGCCTCAAGAACGAGTAATCTCTTTATGAAACCAAGTATCCCTTTTGTTGATGGAAAAGAAAGTCCCTGCATTCCAAGTTCTGAAGCTGTTAGGCACCATGGCAGTGACTCTCATAGTGGTTCCTCTGGGGCGCATGCACATGAGGATACTCCAGTGGTTACTCTTCACACAGTGGTCTTATCAACAACCTCCAATGTCACACAAGATTCTACTGACAAATACTTGCAAAAAGGACCTCCTTTGGTGGTTGTATAGCCACCAAGTTACTGTAGGTCATCCGTTTGCACTCCCCCCTCCAACAGCCACAGTGACCACGGATGCTTCCCTGATAGGGTGGGGGGGCTGTGTCAGGGAAGAACTGTCCAAGGTGCTTGGTCAGAGATGGAATCCAGTTTGCACATCAATGTCTTGGAGTTGAGAGCAGTGTTCCTAGCATTGCAACACTTTCACGACTCTTGTGCTGTTTGCTCTGCAAATTGTTTAGCAGATCCATCAGAGCTGAATTTGAGAATGCCTTGTAGGTTAGGCATATATCGCCGCCTCAGTAGTAGTCTGTAGGAGACCAAGTACAGGCACAGGGCTTTGAAGTGGTCCCCATAGGACATATTATTTACACTCTGTATTCTTTTAATGAGAAACGTGTGTGGTTACTCCAGCTGTTACAATTGCCTAGTCAGGTACATGCCTAAGGGTACACTGTACTCAACTACTGGTCTAATGAGGGCTGAGTATAGGGGCACTATGATCTGCTTAGATCTGAATGCCATGCACTTACTTATAAGTTGTGCCAGATAGAAGGATTTTCTCTCCACCATGGACACATGGGGATCAAAGGTCAGATTACTATTAACCTGAGTTCCCAAGTTCCTTACCACTGGGTCTACTCTTAGGGGAATGTTGTTAAGTTTGTAATTTGTAGGGGTGTTGTCTTCCCAAAGGGTATAATTATGCATTTGTTTTTGCAGTGAGTTTTAGGCTGTGGTTCTGGCACTAGTTATTTGTCTGTATAAGACTCTTGTGGAGGATATCTACATCTTTGAGAGAGTCAGTGATTGCACCCCGCTTGCAGGCATCAGCAAATTTGGTAAGCCAAAGGCTCACTATATATGTCTTGACTTCAGAGAAATGTATTCCAAACAGGAGAGGTCCCAGTGCTGAGCCCTGTGGGGCACCACTAGTAACAGGCCTCTTGGTGGAGACGAATTCCCTTACCCTAACTTTATGTATCCTTTCTGTGAGCCAATTAGCTATCCATTGGTTGACATAGGGATTTATGCCTAAATATGTGAGGTTTTCTATAGTAGCTGAGTAAGGTATTGTGTTAAATCTCTTTGCCAGGTTGACATAGGCAGTATGCACCATTTTGTCCTCATCCATTGGTCTAGTGACCTTCTCACTAGAAGCATGACCTGCTCTTGATGAAACCAACTGGGATGTGTCCAGTGTTTAAAGATTTCCTGTTTCTTTGTTAATCAGGTCCATAACAATTCTTTCCATGGCCTTGCTTTTAAGACAAGTCAAACTTATGGGTCTGTAGTTCCCTGGGTCTGTTGTTGGTCCCCCTTTGTGTATTTCAAGCTATTTAGTAGGCATCCTGAGATATTATCAGGATCCACTGATGCAGTGTTTTTAGCTTTGGAGAGTGTAGTGAAGACCTGCACTTTACTGATAGTTGGGATAGAAATGGTAGAGGGTATTTCCTGGAGGATAACTGTGGTGGGAGGGGGGGATGAAATTAGAGTTAAATTTATCAGCCAGCAAATTAGCTATATCCTATTTCCAAAGACATGCATCTGGAGCGTTTTTCCTTGGGCCTCCACTGAAAATGGGCTCTGTCCCAGTTGGACTTTCCCTGCAAACAAATGTTAAATATGTCAATAAATAAATCCTCCTACTCAGGATAAGGAGTTCCATTTATTATTAGTTCAACATATTGTTGGGTATTCCCCTTAATTTTACATACAAAACTGAAAAAATGCCTTATGGTTGCCCTTACCCTGGAATGGTATATTTGCCTCAAAGCTGACTTTGGTGGACTCGATAAGTACCCCAAGTTGCTTTGATGAAAGAGTTTTTTGTCTTTTGAGCATAGCCCTTCTTATTGTAGGACAGGATTTTCTTTCTTTCTTTCTTTCTTTCTTTTGTTGTGCAACCTATTTATACTAGGTGTCCAACAAAGGTTTTTTTTTTTTTGAGTTTATTTTGGTTTGGTACTGCTGTTTATATGCACTTAATTGTATGTTTGCACAGGATTTCCATAAATACTTCCGCATAGACCACAGTGCTCTCTGAGTTGGGTGGGGGGGGGCTTGGAATTTAGCTATGCCATCGCTTAATAGGAGGTAGTTACCCTTGGAAAAGGTCTTAAAGGTTCTGGGGTTTGCTGGGAGTTTGGGCTTAATATTTATTTCAACGGAATCCACTTTGTGATCTGATCTGTCCATTGAGGACGTTACACTTGAGGGGTGCAACCATTCCCTCATATTTGTGAGTATCAGATCCAGGATATTTGCAGCCCTAGTAGGTGTGCAGACTAGATGTTCCAGGGTGTTTGCATTGACAAAATCCAGGATTCTTTGATCTTGTGGCTGTGTATGTATTTCAGTTTATGGTGCATGAGATGGGTAGTAAGATGCACACTATGGGACAGATAAAGAAATGAGGGCATGAGAGCAGAAGGCAGAGGCGTGCCAGTTACAGAGGACAGATTATGTTGGTTTGAATATTTGTGCAGAAAAGAAGAAGACAATCTGGTGAAAAAGATTTGGGACAGACAGGAAGAAGGCAAGAGGAAATTAGAGCATCCAGCAAAGAGATGGATGGATTGTGTGTGAGAAAACTTGCGGCAATCAGGTAAGACTGTCAAGGAAGCTAGGAGAGTAGCACTGAATAGAGAGGGATGGTGACAGCTGGGTTTATATCACATAATCGAAACTCAGAACATCGAACGCGCAAATGCGCAAATGTTCACATAATCCAATACTGTATTAGCCCCCCACACCCCTGCTAAATATATATTCCTACTCCAAGGTTGCACTACAGTGGGGAAAGCGGAAAATTCCCGATCTTCATTGTAGTGTGACATAAATCCAGGAACTTCGATTATGTGAAAATTTGCGCATTTGCGTGTTCGATGTTCTGAGTTTCGATTATGTGATATAAACTCTGACAGTTAACATCACATCAACTCCATGTAGAAAATGGGAAAAGGGGGGCTGTTGATGATAATGATGAGATGAAATCACCCAAGAATTTGGTGTTGGGCTGAATGATGACTGACTCCAGTAAATTCAAGTATATGCTATGGTTATCTTGGGTCATAGATGGGGACCTATCATAGATGGGGACCTATAGCTAGCAAGGATATGGTATGGGACTTTACTTAAAGGACAACTACGGGAAACTGCATAACTTATCTGTTACTGATCAATGTTTTCCCCCTCTAGAACGCCCCTATCACCTTAAAGTTGCATTTCTTAATGGTAAAAATATTATTCCCTCTGTCTCTGCAGATATTCATGACCAGGTATCTGTACAGCAAGCCATTTGATAGCAATACTTACTCTTGCGCTTGCTGTCTTCAATGACAATTTGCCCATCAATTCCACTGAAGTTTTCTGTTTAAGCCATTCTTACATGCCCAGTCCTTCGTTTTCGCTCAGTAACCACACACTTGCTAATTATTCATGCCCTCGTGAACATTAGCATTCCATTACACACCTTCTCTGTCCATAAAATGAGCCTTTGCCACCAGTAGGAACGCCTTTTTCCTTTATCAATTGCAGCATGTCATTGTTTTCGTAATGGAGAGTTCTGTTGAAACAGACTTGGTGAATTTATATTATGGGATGGAAGATGACCACACCAGCGGTTCAGAAATGCATAGCTAAGCAGCAATGTAAGGGACTCGCACCTGTAATGAGGGTAAATTGCTCAGCATGCGTTGTGTGCGATGCAAAAGTTTATTAACTCATTCACTCCGGAGCAGCTCAGGAAAAGCTGCTTGCTTAATTCCACCATAGGAACAACAGTGCAGCCTGAGCTCATTTTCAGAAAATCCATTTGTAATACCATACAGAAAACAAATGTTCATAACTCTTTAAGTATAAGAGCTAGACTAAAAATGTAAACACGAAAGGACTATGCAGCACACAGAAAATGCCAATCATGCAAGCAGCACTACAGATAGCCTAAGAGACTACAGAATAAAAAACTCAGAGTAAAATAGCACACTAGCAGACTACAGTGGCAAAGCCAATCTTTATTCATTTTTAATTCAATATGATTTTAAAAAGACTTTACTAGAGCAACAGGTTCGATAATGGATTTCTCTCTGGGTCTCCAGTGGAAGTGGGCTTCATCACAGTTTGACATCTCAGTTATCAATATGTAACTAAATAAATAATGCATATAACAAGCCTAGACTGCACAGCAGCCCAATATAATTCACAGTTCCAACAGGAAACAGACAATGGCAAAGCATGCACTTATTCAATATACTTATGTCTGTCAGTTGCAGAGTAAACCAAAATCTATCTTAAATTTATTCTTCTCACACCATGATTTATATCTCTACTTTGTTAAATCACTTCTAAATAAGTAATTACTCCCTATCTTCTTTGCTTATCTCTGTATTTTGTCTTTATGGATGACAGTGGTAAGTCCAGCAATGTCAAAACATTCCAACTTAGCATTTGAAATACAGCTGCAGTACAGGTACATTTTGGTTGAAACTCTAAAACTCTGTCAAAGCACAAGTGCATTCAGGTAAAGGGTCAGAGATGCAGAGGATGGTATGAATGCAGAACAGATGTTCTTCCACAAAATTGCAAACACCATTACAGCATAGCTTTCAACTTTCTGTCTCCAAAATGAGGAAGGCTAACTAGCAACTTCAACTAAATGAACCTAGATAACTATTATAAAACAGGCAGCATCATTATGCACTACAGAGCTCATTTTGACAGTATTTCCAGGTATGGTTCAGCTTTCACTACATTTTGTGGTGTCACATACCCTATGGTATTATCTAATTCCCCTTCTCAAAAGGCAGAATTTAGGTCATCTTTCTCCCAGAAAAAAAGTATTACTACAATTAAAACTAAGGGTCAAAACATATGATTTGCCTAAACTTGGGAATTACGAAAAAAGGAAGATACTTTGGGTTATGATATTTGCAGTAACACTTTGTTCTTCCTTCTTCTCTAAATTGCATTTCCTAGTACATATACTCCATTGTATAAAAAAACTCACCAGAAACTAGGCATGTGCTTCCATTACCCACCCATTACATTTAAAAAAGACCTCCAGCTTTATCTACTTAACAAGACATGCCCCTCTCAGGACCCTAACCAACTCCTCCACACTATTGTATTTCATTCCCATCATATGTGCATTTGTACTAGTCTAAACTTTTTCACTTTCTAACCTACTGGTATTCTATCTGGTAAATGCAATCTCTAAATATTGATAGCTCAAAGTTTGCTGTTGATTTTGCTGTTTATGTGCAATGCTACTTGTAAAGTTTTATTCTGTATGTTTCTCACTATTTTTATCTTTTTTGACTCACTGTATTGGTAACTGTACTATCTTGGAGTGTGAATAAAAATTATATACTGTAAATTGTTTGTGTAACTGAAGCTTTTCTCCCTGGGTCTCCACTGAAAATGGGCTACTAGCCCAGATGGACTAACCCTGTTAACAAATGTCAATAAAAAATAAATAAATAAGTACTTTTTAAAGTTTCTTGGGCCTTGCTTCCATAATTTTGTATCATGGCATTAAGCATAATTATTTTTTGCAGTACTGAAATATGATTTCAGAAGTGCATTTGCAAATAGGCATTTTCTGTCATCTTTATCTTAGGAGCTAGAATCTAAACGTGTAAGGAAATACTACAAAATGCATCTATCAAGAAAGAAGTGTCAAGTCAATTTTTAAAGAAAACCAAACACATATAGTTGTCATGACTTATGCTTTGACATAATGATATTACTTATTCTTCCTGCATACTCACACACAAGATTTTCTTCTGGTGTGCATCTCTTAGCAAACATGGGCATTAGATACACATCTTCCAAATAAATGAATTGTGCTAGTTGCCTGATGTGCTGCTGAAACTCAGGTAATTTTGCCATTAGCCAGGCTTACAAACTGGAAGTTCAGCGAATCCCACCTCTTCCAGATGGAATACATTTTAGCATCATCACTGGGGTGAGTTTTATGGGTATGTGGATATAGTCAGTGGTGCTTAAGATTTGAGAGAGGTGTAAGAACTCATAGAACAATTCTGAGGTTACATGCCACTTGACTGGCATTCTTGGGAACTTTATGTCATTCAAAACCAGAAGCATTAATGAAATAGATTAAATCACAGCTGGCTATATTTGGAAGTGTGGTCTACATCTTTGTATAATCTCTAGTCTCACAAATATGACAGTAACAGACTAAAAGATTTGCCCAGGATTAACAATGCGACAATATGACTTTATAACAGCACGCTAATCACTGTGCGGTACAGCTGCAAGTGTCTACAGAAAAGCAGAACGTAAAGAAAATATACAATCCTGACAATTCTATTGCAATCTAGATACAATGCAGTTTATGTAAACAGTAACATAACACCGACAACATAGACACGGTTAGAATAAGAAAGTTGGTATATAGCAGAAATACACAAGTAGACCTGTTTTTTATCACAGCCAGGGTTGCGGCCAACCAATGGGCACTGAGCAAAACAAACATACTGCAAGAGGCACAGATCATCGCTGGATACACACACACACACACACACACACACACACACACACACACACACACACACACACACACACACACACACACACACAAAACTTAGAGAAAGTTAGAAAGAAATCCAGCTAGTTTTCTTACATGAAACACGCCCGCAAGTTCTTTTTTTAATAACCTGCTGCAAAAAAAAACATACCGCAAGAGGCACCGATCATCGCCGGACGCACGCAACTTAGAGGAAATTTAGAAAGAAATCCAGCTAGTTTTTTTACAACAAACACGCCCCCAAGTTTTTTTTTAATAACCTGCTACTGCCTATACCGGGATGTTTAGTTGTAACAAATCGAAAAGCAGCGTAGTGCATTTCAGCTCAGAGAAAATGTTCAGCATGTAGTTATTATAGAATAAATCAGAATTACATTTACTATGATTTTCATCATGGCATGTGGAGCAGTACTGTCCCGGGAAATAAAATAAACATTGCTGCGATAACGCCTTACCCCCCACCACTTCGTTTGACACAGTCAAAAGAGAATGCCTCATAAACACATCTTAAAATCATAAGTATATACATACTAAATATAAAAATAAAAACCTGAAACAAAAAAAAGCTGCTTGTGTAAACCCCCAGTTAGATCATGCGAGTCAGTCGCGTGCATATAGACATATAACGGCTGTGGGCATGAACACAACTCTTCTCACCTTACTTGTGACTGTTCAAGCTGTTGGAAAGCAGCAGCTGCTGCATGACGATCCTGGTTAATCATAAATAAAAGGCTGCTACTGTCTTGGCATGTGGAAAAACAAAGTCAGTGTTTCTAACACTATAAAACCTGGCTATGTCTTTGTCAAGTAGCTTACCTGAAGGGAAAAAAAAGCAGTTCTTGAGACGAGCAGAATATCAGCAATGGGAACTCCTAGTGAAAACCGCAAAACCGGTATGGGTCTCTTAACAATCTCCATGCAATCCGCGAGTGCCTCAATGAAATAGAGGGATCCAGTAGCAGGTAAGCTCTCCAAATAGCAGCAAAAAGAAAGGAAATACCTGCTGCTAGACCCTCTATTTATTGGGGATAACAATAGAAAATTAAGTTGGGGGTGGAGCTGTTATGCAAGTAATGGCTTGGATTGCAAGAATCCGAATGGCTGCCACCACTTGCTTTATCA
The DNA here is from genome assembly GCF_019279795.1 of Protopterus annectens. Classification (NCBI taxonomy): domain Eukaryota; kingdom Metazoa; phylum Chordata; order Ceratodontiformes; family Protopteridae; genus Protopterus; species Protopterus annectens. Next base: position 1,201,363,689 of record NC_056737.1, read on the forward strand.
ACAACTTTTGCTGAAGATTTTCCAGTAAAAGTTTAATGCAAACCTAATGTAAAAACATGCTGAATCATAACTAGATAAGGTAAATTAAATGTTGAGTTATGATTTCAGCGTGTTTCACATTAACCTGAACTACAAATCTCCACTACAGTTTTTTGCGTTGCTGGAAGGCACTTGGGAGTAACGGCTTGCAATTCTTATCTTGTCATGGCGCACTCAGGTGTAAGCACAGAGGTGCCATGAGAAGGTACTCGGGGTTAATGAGTTAAGCAGATCCCGTGCCAACAATTCTTTAACTGTTGGTGTGATCTTACTGTCTGTGAATATTTTTGGTTTCATAAAGTCATACTAATTTCTGAGGAAGTTTTATTCCACTCTAAAATGAGTGTGATTCCCTAAGTTTGTGACTTTTATACTTTCTGTTAGTCACCAAAGTCGAGAAACTTGTTGCTTTCATTCGTTATCTTTGCGTGGCTGTTCCATTCATTATAATGTCATGATCGTTGTTAGTGTCAGTGGCAGGGGAATGTTGCCTGCTTTTTTCCCAGGTGGCTTTAGCAGATTGGATTAATCATCCATATCCCTTCTGAAAAAGCTAGTGGCAGAATGTGTCTTTTGCATGGTAAGTTGTCACTGTAAGTGGTGACAGAATATTATTATTGTTAAGCTGGCATTTTTAATCAACAAAACATCTGTCTGTTCAGTGTATGCAGCAGTCACTTTACGTGTACTGAATGTGTGTTTTTTTATATTCACACACACACATATATATATATATATATATATATATATATATATATATATGTGTGTGTGTGTGTGTGTGTTCATCGGTTCATAATGACCCTGAAGCCTTACCCTGGCATCATGCCACCCAACCTTAGTTCCTAGTGCCTCTGTTGATTAGAACCACTGGAGTGATCCCCGGGGTAAATTTTCTATTTCCCATCCACTCATCAATATTTCTCTTGAAGAGGGCCAGTGAGGTGTTCTGTTTGACATGTATGGGAAGTCTATTCCATAGCATGGGCAGTTTCTGGATTATGAACCTGTCCCTCCAGTATGTTCTGTTGATTGTGGTGATGAGGTTGAGGTCTCTGGAGCATGTGGTGCGGAGGGATTGGGATTTCTTTAGATGTAGCATTTCTAACAGAGCTGGATCAGACATGGCTTTGTAAGTCAAGCAGAGATCACCTCTAAGTAGGCGATATGAGACAGAGAATAGTTGGAGTTTTTTGAGTCTGTCCATATAGGACAAGTGTTTAAGGCCAAGGATCCTCTTTGTGAGGTACTTTTGCTGCCTCTCCAGTTGTTGCAGGTGTCTAGTGAGGTACATGCCAAATGGGACATTGTACTCGATGACTGGCCTAATGAAGGAAGAGTAGAGGGAGACAATGACCTCTTTCTTCCTGGATGCAAAACCCTTAGTAATGAGATGTGCCACATAGAAGGACTTTCTGACCACAGTGGCAATGTGCTGGTCAAAAGAGAGGTTGCTGTCAACTTGTGTTCCCAGATCTCTTATAATGCCTACTGTGTTCAGTGGACTACCATCAATGTGATAATTCAAGGGAACTGTGTTTTTTCCCAAAGGGGATGACGACACATTTTTTGGCATCGAGCTTAAGGCCATGGTTCTGACACCAGTCGTTGGTCTCATTGAGGCCTTTCTTTAGGATGTCAACGTCACTTGAGGAGTTAATAATAGCTCCCAACTTGCAATCATGTGCGAACTTTGTCAGACAGTCCCTTCATGTTGGCCTGGACTTTAGAGAAGTAGATACAAAACAGGAGAGGACCCAGGACCAAACCCTGTGGGGCTCCACTCATGACTGGTCAGCAGTCTGACTTGGAGTCAGCTACTTTCACACTGTGGGTTCTGTCTGTGAGCCAGTTTGCAACCCACCTAGTGATATAGGGGTTGATGTCTAGCTTAGTCAGTTTTTCGATGATTCCTGAGTGGGGAATGGTATCAAAGGCCTTGGCCAGATCAAGGTAGGCTGTATGAACCCCTTTGCCTTCATCCCCAGCTCTGGTGACTGACTCAAAGAAGTCGAACAAGTTGAGCAGGCATGATCTAACCTTCACAAAACCAAACTGTGTAGGATCCAGAGTTTGAAGATTCCCTATATCCTTGTTTATTAGGTCCATGATGATGCATTCCATAGCTTTGCATATCAGACTTGTTAGGCTAATGGGGTGATAGTTCTCCCTTCTTGGCTCAGTATGAGAGTGTTAGGTGGGAACAAAACGAGCCAGCACAAAGGTTTAGGCAAGCAAAAAACTACTTTATTGTGGCATGTTGAAAAACGAAATAAAAAAACAGAGAAACTGCAAACCGGTTTCGGCCAATGTAATGGCCTTCCTCAGTGCAGAAAGAAAAAGTTAAAATGATGCATACTGATGTTCCTTATATACTGAATGATTTAACGGGATATGTGACCAAAAAAAGGAAAAAAAAAATTTTGTTTAGTATAAACATTTCTGCAAAACAGAAAATAATGACAAAAATAAATGTAATAATATTACATATTATTGATCACATTAATCCCCAGCAAAATGGGAAAAATAAGCTCAGTTCAAACCCAAAAGTACAGCAATAAATATATAAATATATAGTATCAACATATTGCTTTATCCATATTCATTTAACCCAGGTTTTAACAAAGCACCCAGTTTTGTAATCCATAATGCTTCCATATTATTGAGTTTATCATGCCAGCCTGCCTTGGTGAACCTCGGCAGCTGAATCCTATCAATAATAATTAATTGAAACTGGGCAGTTTGGTGAATCAAAGTATGCTTGTATAAGGCATTTGTTAATTTTTTAGTTCTGATAGCACTGTCGACCAAGTCATATAGACCCATATATATATATATATATATATATATATATATATATATATATATATATACACACACACACACACACACAGACATATAGACGCATGTATATATATATATATATATATATATATATATATATATATATATATATATATATATATATATATATATATATATATATCACGGTGGTGCAGCGGTTAGCATTGTCGCCTCACAGCAAGAGGTTCTCTGGTTCGATTCTTGACTGGGGTGTCTTCTGTGCAGAGTCTGCATGTCGTCCCTGTGGTTGCGTGGGTTTCCTCCGGGTGCTCCGGTTTCCTCCAACATCCCAAAGACATGCTGTAGGTGTATTGGACACACTAAATTGGCTCTAGGTGTGAGTGCCTGTGTGTGTGTGTGTGTGTGTGTGTGTGTGTGTGTGTGTGTGTGTGTGTGTGTGTGTGTGTGTGTGTGTGTGTGTGTCTGTGCCTTCTGTGGAAGGTTGGGTGCCAGGCTGGCAGCTTGACACCATAAAACTCTACTGCCAGTTGTGAGCGGACAGGTGATCCGCTGTGGCAACCCCTAACTGGGAAAAAGCCGAAAGAAGAAGATATACACAGACATATAGATGCATATATATATATATATATATATATATATATATATATATATATATATAGATATATATACACACACACACACACACACACATATATATAAAATGTAATTATCATATATAATTTATATGCAATTGTATGTCTATAAACATGCATTCATTTGTTAACTCAAAACAATCTCAGTAAGTTGTTAGTATGCCAACCTCATTTGCTGCTTCCTACCAAAAGTATGTCGTCATATATATATTCCCTAATCAAATAAGCAGAACCCTCTTTTACACTGACTAATCCTCTGAACTAACAACTATGACTTAACTGCATTATCCTCTTCTGTTACCGTTTATTGCTTTCCAGCATCTATTACTATATCGTGTCACAACAAGTGATCTGACATAATGTCTGCTTCCTCAGTCAGCATCACTAACTACGTAAACAACTCTGTAATTACTTCAACACCCTTCGACCAAATGCATGCAACAAGTTACATAAAGAAGCAATGGACTTGATTTTATTTATTTATTTATTTTACACTTGTCCACCGGGTTTGTTTGACTAAGCTAAGTAGCCCTTTTTCAGCGGATGCCTCGGGAGAAAATCTCCACATGTTCTACAGATTATAATTTACAAAAATATGTAAACAATCAACAGCTGGTTTACAGAAAATATTCAAAGCAACATATATATAAACAACAAGGAATCTGAAGTAGTTGACTTCATTTGATCAGCAACCTGTGGGTTACGGATCTGACATGGATCTGAGCCTGCAGCATACCAAGCAAAAAGATCCGAGCTCCAAACTCCTCCCCTTTACTCATACTACACTGCAACCTCCTTCCAATCCTCAGATCTCTTTTGCCATGGCTTTGCCAAGCATGGGATTCTTAGAGCTCCAGGCAAGTTTAGAAATTTTTTCTTCAAACTTCTCTTTTGGTCTTCTTTACTTGGTGTGTGCATGTATTTTAATACCTTTTTATGGGTTTTCCTTCTACCTAGCCTTTATTTCCCCTTTACCTTTGGTAGTTTCTCATCCCTTTGTAGGTCCCTATTTTTCCCTCTTTCAGGTGCGTGTGTGTGGCTGTGTGTGTGCTTTGGTATGGCTGAAAGCCACAAACTGACCTTTTCTAAATGCTCTGAGTGTGGCCATAAGCTGTCACCAGCAGATGGTCACACTCAGTGTGTGATTTGCTTGGGGGTTACACACCTTTCCTTGGGCTGCCAGATTTGTGCGGCCTTTAACCTTCGAGCCTTAAGGGATAGGAAGAACAAGCTGATTCTGGCGGGTCTTCTACCCGCGGAATCAGCTTCTTCTCCTTCCCTCTCGGTAGCGACAGCCATGGCTGCGGCTGCCCAGCCGACTGGCCCTCTTCCCCTATCTGGGACTCACCCTCCCACCTTGTCTCAGGGAGAACAAGAGGCCAAGAAAGATAAAAAAGAGAGAAGGGAGAGAGAAAGAGAGAGAAAAAGAGAGAAAGAAGCCGGAAGTGGCAGGCCGAATTGGACCCCTCGGCCCTTCCCACGAAGGTGGTCTCTTCTCCTCTAAGAGTGTCCAAGCCTTCCTCCCCACAGCTCCGTTCTCCACGTTTCTCCCCGGAGCTGGAGGAGGAGACCCAACCAGCCTCAAGGTCATCGTCGAGTCGGTCCTCCCGGCTGGCGACGGCGGCTTCCTCCAGGTCTACTCGAAGCATTTTGGAGGCAGATATGGACCGGATGATCCATCGATTTTTGCAAACTCAACTGCAGATGGGATTGCTGCCACCTTCCCCCCTCTGGGGGAGAGTTCAGCTCCACTGTTCACCCCGATAGCTCCTTCTCCGATCCACCACCGGATGTCAGAGTCTTTGGATCTGAGGAGCCCTGGAGCCAGGGGGTCAGTGCCGATGGTTATTGCTACCTCGACGCCGGCCATGCCCTCGAGCTTATTGGATCTGCTTTTGGATCCGAGCTCTTGGAGCCAAGAGCTGGGCATAGGATCCATGGGGGTGAGTGTGTCTTTGGCTCCTTTGCGATCGGAGTACACCGTCCACTCTGGTCCGATCACTTTGGCTCTGACGCCGATCCCTTCACTGGATCCGAGGGCTCTGTCCACCTGTCTTAGAGAGGCCAGTTCCCCTTTGGCATTCGATGTGGTGGAGAGGGTTCTCTCTGGAGGATCAAGACCCCTCACTCTTTCCTCTGGGTCCACTCCTGGTCCCTCGCAGCTCAGTTTGTCCTCCATCATCCAGTCCCCCCAGGGACAGCCTGTGTTCTTGACGCCCCAGCCAGTAACCTTGGAGGAACATGAATCCGTGGGTGAGCCCCCCTTGGACAGTCCCCCCTCGGAGGTCCCTCACAAACACCTGTGCAAAAGGAGGCACTTGGACTCCCCCGAGTCCCTCACCGAGGATACCGATTTGGAGGAAGGGGAGGTTTCCCCCAAATCACCCCCCGACGATGTCTCCTTTGGAGATATTATGGAAATACTCTGCCAAAGGGTGGGGTGGTCCACCCAAAAACCCTCCTCGAATGAGTCGGTATTCCTGGAGGCGTTCGACACAGGCCCATCTACCTCTTGGGTGCCCCCCCGGCCAACTCCCTGGTCGACCTGATTACTACCAGGGCGTGGAAGGAGCCAGACACTGTAGAGCCTATACCTAGAAGGCCCAATAAGGTTCTCAGTCCCCCTGCAGACAGAGCTTCGTGGAGTAAGGGTTCCCCGGTTGATGCCATAGTGGTGGCGGCAGCCACCAAAAAGGAACTATCCCAGGAAAGTTCTTCGGTCCATCCCCCTGACAAGGAGTCTCGGGCAATGGACCATATTGGAAAGTGGACTTTTGCTTCAGCTGCCTTTTCTATAAGGGCGCTGAATTATTTGGCCCATGTAATCAGACTGCAGCGGGACCTGGTCAAGGAATACGCTGAGTCTCCCCCTGAGTCCATGTCAGCCGAGGATAAATGGACTTTCACGGCTCGTATGGCCACTCTTAAGTCAGTGTCCAATACTTCTATGCGGCTATTTTCCTACTTTTCCATGCCTTGGAAGGAGCCACTAGAGCTAGCGGGTCAGGTATCACCTTAAGGCGTCATACCTGGCTTCGACTTTGTGATTTCCCTGAACCCTTCAAGGCGTCCTTCATGAATGCACCTTTTGACGGGTTGACCCTCTTCGGGAAGACCGTCCGTGAGATGCTGGTCCAGAGTGAGAAAGACGGGAAAACACTGTCAGCCATCGGAATACGCTTCTCTACCCCTTAAAGGTCCTTTTCTAGGAACCAGCGAGGGCAGAAGAAGATGTGGTTCCGGAAATCTCAGCAGGCCCGGAACGCTCAGGACTCCTTCTCCCCCAGAGGCAGAGGGGGACAAGGTGGATGCCGGCCCAGAGGCAGAGAGGGACCGAAGAACTTCGGGTCACAGTAACCCTTTTCCAACCAACCCGCGCAACAGCCTGAGAGGTTGCCCAACTGATCCTCTCTGGAGGCAGTTGGGGGGCACTTTTTGAGGCACCTGGCTCAATGGAAGTCCATCACAGCAGATCGCTGGGTGCTTCAGATAATATCCAGAGGCTATTCAATCCCCTTCATCAACAAGCCCCCTTACTCAAGACGCCTCCCAGATGTCCCACCCACTCAAAGGGAGGCCGCGGCTTTGGAAATAAAAAAGCTGTTAGAAAAAAGAGCCATCCAGCATGTGCCGCCAGACGAGTCTGGATCACGCATCTACTTCAGGTTCTTTCTGGTGCCAAGGCTGATTCTCGACCTGTCAACAATGAACCTTTTCATTGCCAAAGAGAAATTCCGGATGGTCACGATTCAATCCATCCTGCCCCTCTTGCAGGAGGAGGACTGGATGTGCTCCATAGACCTCAAGAATGCATACTACCATATTCTCATGGAAAGACGGTCCAGGAGGTTTCTCTGCTTTTGGCTAGGAGCCAGTCATTAACAGTTCAGGGTCCTACCCTTTGGACTCACCACAGCCCCCAGGGTGTTCACCAAGGTCATGGCAGTTGTAGCGGCCCACCTGAGTCTCCAGGGCATACAGGTCTTCCCGTACCTAGACGAATGGCTCCTCACCGCCCGCACCAGGCATCTACTTTCTCTGGAGGAGGATTTCTTCCTCCTGATGTCACCCCAGCTGGGGATAACCATAAATGTCAAGAAGTCCTTCCTCCAGCCTGTTCAAGTGTTAGACATCATTGGGGCCAGGATAAATACCCTCCAGGCCAGGGCCTTCCTAACATCAGACAGACTTCACAGCATGACTCTGCATGTGCTAGCCCTCTTTTAATCCCTGCTCCCCCAGCAGAATTAGTCCTGAGAGCTTTGGGGTTCATGGCGGCAGCGATCAATCTGATTCCTTACACTTGTCTACACATGAGGGTTCTACAGTGGATGTTGCAGTTCCAGTGGTCTATTCTACACCACCCTCTAAACTTCCCGATTCCTCTCAGCAGGGTTTGCAGGAACTCCCTCATGTGGTGGCTTCAATCTCGAGCCCTTCGAGAAGGACGACCTTTTGTTATGTCATCACCCCAGGCCACAGTGACCACGGACGCCTCCCGCCTAAGGTGGGGGGGGGCATTGTGCGGGCAGGACTGTCCAAGGCATGTGGACTCAGACCGAGACTGTACCACATATAAATGTCCTGGAGTTGAGGGCGGTCCTCTTGGCATTGCAGGCCCTCCATGCCTTTCTTTCTTCAGGAACTATTGCGATCCAGTCGGACAATATGTCAGTGGTCTGGTATATCAACAAATGGGGGGAACCAGGTCTTACCCCCTTTGCCGAGAAGCCATGAGAGTTTGGGAATGGGCGATCTCCACCAACCGCTACCTGTTAGCAATGCACATTCCGGGTCGGTCCAACATACTGGTGGACAAATTGAGCAGAACTATCCTCTCTCCTTACGAGTGGTCTCTGAATCCTTGTGTAGCGGAACAGATCTTCCTCAAGTGGGGTCAGCCTTGCTGCGATCTCTTCACATCTCCTTCCAACATGAAGTGCAGCGAGTTTTTCACTCTAATTCCTCCTTTGGGAGAAGCCCCCAGAGACACTCTAGTCCATGCTTGGCCACCCGGTCTTCTTTATGCATATCCTCCACTTCCGTTTATGACAAAATTTCTGCAGAAAGCTCGCCGGTTGGGGAGCAAGATTATACTCATAGCCCCATTCTGGCCTCATCAAGTCTGGTTCCCCTGCCTGCGGTCTCATCTCATAGCTCCACTCTGGATCTTGGATCCCATTCCTGATCTGATTTCTCATCCCTCGGGAATGGCTCCTCTGAACCTGGAAGGTCTCAAGCTCTCAGCTTGGCTGATCCAGTTCCCCTAGTTGCCAGGACTCCCGTTATATCTTCCTGAGTCGTCTATCCTGGTGGCGGCACATAAACCCTCTACCAGGAAGATTTACAGTAGCAAATGGAAACGTTTTTCAATTTGGGCTTCACAAAAGAACTTGGATCCTTTCACCGCTCCTGTTTCAGTGGCACTGGAATTCTTGTCTCATATTTTTCAGCAAGGGGCCAGCTCATCTTCTGTGAAGGTTCAGCTGGCTGCCATTTACCATTTTCATATTAGGGACAACTGTGGGTCCCTCGCTGCTGCCAGAGTTTGTACGACCTTTCTAAAAGGCACTTTTCTTTTTAGACCCCCTGTTAGAAATTCATCTCCGCCGTGGGATCTGACCTTAGTTCTTCAGGCGTTAGTTGCGCCTCCCTTTGAACCCGCAGCTTCTGTTCATCTGAAGTTCTTGTCATGGAAGATGGCTTTTTTGGTAGCAATTACTTCAGCCAGGAGAGTGTCGGAGCTTCAGGCACTCTGTATCAAACCTCCATACCTTGTGTTTCATAAGGATAGGGTATCTCTCAGGACTAATCCCTCCTTTCTCCCAAAAGTTGCTTCAGAGATGAACATTAATCAGTCCATTAATTTGCCTATCTTTTTCCCTAATTTCCAGAATAAAGGAGAATATAAACTTCATTTGCTGGATGTTCACAGACAGTTATGTTTTTATTTGCACAGGACTGCTGTCTTTCGTAAATCTGATCAACTTTTTGTCTCCTTTGCTAAGCCTTTTCTATGGAAACCAGTTTCAAAGGTGACTCTCGCCATGTGGATTTTGAGTTGTATCTTACAAGCATACAGAGTATCTGGCTTACCAGAACCAGTGGGAGTTCATGCTCATTGTACACGTTCTATGGCAACGTCTGCTGCATTCTGGTCTAGAGTTTCCCTGGATGACATTTGTTCAGCAGCTACCTGGGCATCCTCTCACACCTTTATCTCTCATTATAAACTGGATTTGGTGTCTAGGGGAAGGGCTGCCTTTGGCTCTGCAGTGCTCCGGAATATCCTTCCTTATGGGCCTCCCAAGATTCGGGTAGCTGGGGACTCTGTCCCACAGGTTGCTGATCAAATGAAGTTAACTACTTCAGATAAAGAAGTTATGTACTCACCATAACATTCCATCTGAGTAGGTAAACTTAATTTGTCAGCAACTGTCCCTCCCTCCTTCCCCCTGACCTTCATGGTTATTTAGCTGAGCTCGAGGTTTGGACTTATGAGCTTTACTTTGTCCTTGAGTCAGGTGTCTCAGGTTGTTAGTTGTTTTGTTACTATGTGCAGGTGGCAAACGTGATCTGAGGATTGGAAGGTGGTTGCAGTGTAGTATGGGCAAGGGGGAGGAGCTTGGAGCTCAGATCTTTTTGCTTGGTATGCTGCCGGCTCGGATCCGTGTCAGATCCTTAACCCACAGGTTGCTGACAAATGAAGTTTACCTACTCAGATGGAACATTATGGTGAGTACATAACCTCTTTTTTACTATAATAAACTAATCATTATGTCTATCAGATTTAGAATTCTACTTCATTCAGAAGGACTAACAATAGTTTTGTCACCAGACGTAAAATCTTGCATTATGCAGATAAGAATTATGTAATGTGCTTAGGCTAGAGAAGTTAATGTGAACCAAGGTCTAGAGAGTTAGAGAATGTTACATAGGTTGGGAGCAGATAGAGGTGAGTAGTTAGGGTTGATAAGCTGTTTAAGGGGGGTGGGTACAGAGGCAGGTCCAATGGCTTAACAGGTATTCTTTAGTGGCTAGCTTGAATTGATTAAGTTGCTTGAGTGAACTGATCTCTAGTGGAAGTTTGTTCCATGCCTTGGAAGGATTATAGCTATAGAGAATACGTCCTTTCTTAGTTTTAGGTTTGTGGATTTGTAGCAGATCTAGGTTAGATCTCCGGAGCGATCTAGCAGGTGAATATTGAGAGATGACAGATGATAGGATAGGACAGTAAGAAGGCTGATAAAGGATGTAGTGGATGATCTGGAGTTGAGGGGGAAGAAGCTGGTGAAGTAGTTCAAGCCAGTTAAGGTGTTTGAGTGACAGACAGTGATGTGACTTGTAAGTTTGATGTGCTGCAAATTTGGCTATCTTGCTGTAGGTAGATTCAAGTTTGGCAAGGAGTGTAGAGTTGAGGCAAGTAAAAATTTGAGAGCCATAAAAATAGACTGGGTAGGAGGTAGGCATAAGAGAGAGTTACTTTAGCTTGACTGGTGAGAAACTTTTTGTTACGGTAGAGAAGCCCTAGTTTCTGATGCGTTTTATTGATACAGTTGTTAATGTTTATTTATTTATTTATTTATTTTACATTTGTTGACCGGGATAGTCCTACTGGATACATGTCCATTTTCAGCAGAGGCCTGGGGAGAAAAGCTCCAAGGTATGGACAGAAGAAACATTACATAATACATGATAAACACAGTCTACAGACTCTGTTCAGACAAACAAATTATAGTCTCTCAAAATTTAGATTTCATAAGATAAAGACCTAAAAGTACGATGCAGCAGAGTTGCAAATGAATAATATAAGCACACAATCATAGGGAGAGAGTTAGTCAGGCTTGGTGCAAGGACATAGCCAGTGTGATTTAAAATACTGTTTGAGACTTTTCCTGCATTGACTTTGGGTGGGTTCTAGAGCAATGTCAGCAGGAAGTGAGTTCCAAGTTTTATCAGCAGAGTTGGCAAACAGAAAGTCACTGGCTGAACTGGTGGTTTTGACAGTTTGAACTAGGAGTCTATTAGAAGAGCAAAGTGGTCTGAGGTTACTGTAAGGGATGATAATGTTTTTAAGTGCTGTTGCATTTTCAGGTTGGTTAAGTACTTTATATGCCACTATAAGCTAGGTTATTACAGTGGTGCATCCTGTAGGGCATGCCAGTGGCAAATCTGGCAGTGTGATTATAGCAGCTTGAGAGTTTATTAAGATCAGTTTTGCTTAAGTTGGTAAGTAAAGGGGAAGCAAAGCATAAAGAAGAGTGGAAAGTAGATGAGAGAGTGCAATGGCAGTTCGAGCAGGTGGGGTTAGGAAAGGTTTAATTTTATATAGTGAGCCAAGTTTTTTATTGATGGTTTTGATAGTTTGATTGACATGCATATCAAATTTGAGGTTGTCTATGATAACATGTGCTGAGGAGGGATGCAGAGTATATTGGGAAAAAGATACTAAGGATGAAGCTGCCAGGTAACAGGAAAAGAAGAAGGCCTAAGATAAGGTTTATGGATGTGGTGAGAGAGGACATGCAGGTGGTTGGTGGACAGAGCAAGATGCAGAGGACAGGAAGAAATGGAAACAGTTGATCTGCTGTGGCAACCCCTAACGGGAGCAGCTGAAAGAAGGAGAAGAAGTTGAATCTCTTAAAGAATTGGACTTACAAACTTCTAAATTTTATCTTAATTCAGGCTTAAGAATAAGTAACAAAAAATCCAGATATATGATATTAAATAGAAAGCACAACACACATTTTAACTCATATCACATAATTGGCACACTAGTATCATCCATAAATTACTTAGGAATAACCTTATTTGATAACATAAATACAACAGTAACCACAAATTTTACAAATACTTTATCTACTATAAAATCACTAATAGAAAAATGGAACAAACTGTTTTTAAATTTTGAAGACAGACTACAATTAATAAAGATGTCCTTACTCCCAAAGATAAATTATATTGTCCAAGCCATTCCTATGCCTCCAAATAAAATGATATGAAATGACTTTAACAGAATTTTATAACATTTCTTATGGTTTCCAAAAAGAAATAGAATTGCACTCTGCCATCATATTAGACCCTGGGAACAGGGGGGAATAAACTTTCCAGATCTTGATTGATTCCTATATTAAAGCTTCCGTTCTCAAATTAGCCATTAATTGGTTAGATCCTAATTTCTCATCTGCATGGAAATCCCTTCATACAATCATTTTCTCAAATGAAAACAAATTAACTGGAAATCTCTTATTGGATAATCAAAATGTCAATATATGGTATATACTTGGCATTAATTTACAATATAATATTGCAAAACATACCAAAGTAAACATAATAAATCATATTCATAGTAATATCAGAAGATTTATAGACTCAAATCTAGATGTTAAACTCTGATGGGATTTATTAATCCCCTTCAGGATTTCTAAAAAGTATGCCAACAGAATTCACAAAAATGTCTTTCAAGACTGGGATTCTAAACAATTCATTTACTGGCAGCACTGCATAAAAGACTTAACAGTACTACAGACTCATGAAATAAAATATATTTATATCTCAGACTTTGATTGGATTAATATACATAGTATTCTTTCTCACATTCAAGATATTTGTAGAATAATAAATAACTCTTCATTTAAAACTAAACCTAAGATGATTTTCCATATTCCAAATCTGATTTACAGTAATTGGAATTGGCCTAACTTAATCTCTAATCTTTACAAAATTCTAATAAACTACAAAACTATATCCAAATTAAAGTTTTGTAAATTTATTGATAAAGGTCAAATTTTAAATTTGTCCCCAGAAGTCAAATCCAATCTACTATTCTCTTTGAAATTAACTTCTAATCTTCAGTTGTGGAAAATCTTTACATGGAAATTCTTACACAGAGCTTTTTATACTCCCAACAAAGTTGCCAAAATACAATCATCTGTCACTGTTGTTTGTTGGAGATGTTCTATGGAATGTTCAGCCGATTGGCAACACATTATTTACAGCTGTAATACAATTAATAAGTATTGGGTTGACATAGGTAAATTTTGTCAAGCTTTATTTTCAGATACATTTACTTTATCCAAACCTCTAATTATATTGAATGTAAATGTCATGAATACTATGATGAGAAACAATCTTTATCTCCTCTTGACCATTTTAGCAGTGGCAAGAAAATGTTGAACTAGAAAATGGAAATCACCTGCAACACCCACCTTTGAAGAGTTTATATTATTATTGGAAGAGTCAGCTTTCACAGAAATAAATGTCAAGGAAACAATAATTTACCCCAGGAAATGGACTGATAATCCTGGATCAAAGTTCTTGGTTTAATAGAAACTTTTAAAGCAGCTCATTCTTTATAATTTTAACTGAATGTTATTTAAATATTCTGAATGTATATTGGTAAATGAACAGTTTTAGTATTTCTTTCTTGTGAAATATTTCTCATATTAGGCCATATGTAAATATTGTAAATAGTTATCTATTCAAAACTTACATTAGAATGTATGTAATATTTTCATATGTTTAAATTTAATAAAAATATTTGAAAAAAAGCTTTAGAGAGATCTAAGAATAGGCAGGAAGCAATGTGTTGTTATCTCTGGCAAGGGCTTCAGTATTAACGAATGATAGTAAGGCAGTAGTAGTACTATGCTTTGGTCTAAAGCCATGTTGAGTAGGTGTAAGCAGATTTTCAGAGAGTAGGTAGTGCATAACTTGTTTATGTATGCATTTTTCTAGAACTTTAGAGAGAGGAGAGAGGATGGCAACTGGTCTAAAATTAGTGATGTCTGAGGAGTTACCTCCTTTATTATTGGTAGAGTAAAGAATTGTTTCCAAATGGAAGAGATGTTGGACTCTGAAATGGAGCGGTTGATTAAGACGGATACAGGGAGAGCAAGAGAGTAAGCAGCTAACTGAAGGAAAAGGGAAGGAATGTTTATCATATTGATGCTCACTATGCTTTGTACAACAGCACTACTGTAAGTGGTTACAAATTCCACTAGTACTACCTCTATACCATTTTGTTTCTAAGTAGTCTGATGTAGATTCCCCACTATGTATCTTTACTATTGTTTCAGGATGTTTTTATGTATATGTTACCCAATGTTTCATTCAGGTCTGTATCATTATCTGTGTCATGTCTCTATGTAGAGTCTCTCTCCCCACTCCTCATCTGAAAATGTGTTCTGCCCAGTCGCACATTCCCGGTAAACAAATGGAAAGTAAAATAAAAAATATATATTTTGCAAAGTGTCTCACTAAGTGGCTGTGCCTGTGATTACAAATGCATATGAGATCGCTCTTATTTACTCTAGATTTATATACGTGTGTGTGTGTGTATGTGTGTGTATGTGTGTGTGTGTGTGTGTGTGTGTGTGTGTGTGTGTGTGCGTGTGTGTGTGTGTGTGTGTGTGTGTGTGTGTGTGTGTGTGTGTGTGTGTGTGTGTGTGTACTGTATGCATATATAGGTTCATAGGTGTGTACTAGGCTAATGGCCCTGGAGCCTTTACAAGCCTAGCCCATAGAAGTGCCCTGACATTGTGCCGCCCAGCGTTAGTTCCCAGTGCCTCTAACAAGTAGAGCCACCTGAGTGATCCCCGGTGTGAACTTTCTATTTCCCATCCACTCAAGATTTCTTTTGAAGAGGGTCAGTGATGTGCTCTGCTTGACCTGTATAGGAAGTCTATTCCAGAGCATAGGCAGTCTCTGGGCTAATGTTCTCACAAAGTCAGCACCTGTTTTTCCCCTGTATTTATTCATATATTTTCTATTTGTTTATAATGTCTCCATGTGCAGACATGGGGTTTGGCAGTATGTCATTGCTGGAGCCTTCCTGTGTCCTGACAGAGTGCTCTTCAAACTCTCTGGAGATATGCAGAGCTGAGTATATTTTTCTGGCACTTCAGAGTTGTGTACTGGTAATTGCTGCTTGACTCATTTTATATCATTGCTGGCTGACTTCAGAGTTGTGCACTGTTATTTTTGCTTCACTGTATAGTTTTTCAGATCTCTGCTGAAGGTGTTGGTTTTCCCATACCCACCATCCCTATTCATGTCTTGTTGTTTAAATTTGGAGGCTTTTGCAGTTGCCCACCCCCACTGTAGATTTGATGTGGGACACTCCCCCCGTCCCATCTCTTTACCTCATTCTACCTAATAGATTCCTTCTGCACTTGTTTTTAGACATTTTTAATTTAATTGCATTTTTTAAACTGTTTGGTCTAACATTGCTACATACTCAGGTGTGCTAGCTTCCACTGCATTTGAAATGTTTTTACTGCTGTTTTAGCTACTTTTCTGTATATATATAAAAATACCTTTCCTGTAACTAGTGTAGTCCAGATTCAGATTTGCTGTATCCAGGACTGTATATAAGCTTCTGAGCCCCCCAAGCTTTCTGTGTTGGAGGGAAGCCTTCTAGCTTATCAGTGGGAGTGGTAAGCACTAGGTAACCTATCTACCACATAAGGAGTGGTTCTGGCCCAGAAATTGTAGTTATTGGCCGTTTGGGCAGTTTTTCCATCTCTCTCAATTTTCTGATTTAAAAGCCCGCATTTGCACTTGTTTCCCCCTTTCCTGTAATTAGTTTAGTCCAGATACAGATTCTTAGTTTTAGCACTTGAATTTGCTTATTCATGATCAGCAGTTGTTCAGAACTTATAAGCACTAAATAACCTACTAATTACTACAGCGCTCAACCTTCCTCATTACCTAGAGGAAAACAGTTTTGGTACTTACTTTCCTCACTTGCTGAGAGAAAAACAGTTCTTGTACTCAATTTCCTCACTTATCTAGAGGAAAATAGTTTTTTATTCAGGCATGTCCAAGGGTCAGCTCCCAGTGTTCTCTCCTGTCTATCTGATGAATGTGGGCATCTTGGGGCAATGTAGAAATTGCCTCATGTACACAGACAACCCTCTCCTCCTACCACCCAACACTACAACCTGTGAGAGATGCACTTATCTAGCCAAACTGGAGGTAAAGCTCTCTCCAATCAAGACTGAACTTGACAGTCAAGAGGAGAAGGTAAACACTTGCACCACACCACACTCATCACATAGTCTCACTAAATCTACACCACCAAAATCCACACATAGTAACACAAAAACATTTGCGGAGGCTCTCAATAATAATCTGCCTAAGCAACAGAGACCTCCAAAGCAGAAACGCAAGCAACCTCCACCCCCAATACAACCCAACTGACATATAGCCCACAGACTCAGTGTGCCACTCAGCCACAGCCAATAAGGCAAAACAACGTACCCAACACACTAGTCATAAGTGACTCTATAGTCAGGCACACTGATGTCCCACTCACCAGGCTAAGCAATGCGAAGATTACTGTCAGCTGCCTGTCGGGTGCCGGGATCCGCCACATTACCCATGCACTCAGATCACTCCACACAAGTACAAATATGACTCTGTCTTTGTCCATGTTGGTGTGAATGACCTGAGATGTACCTCCCTGGACTACATGAAAAGAGACATGGAAGAGCTCTCAGATCTTGTAGATCAGGCAGTTATGACCCTAGCCCTGAGTAGCATTCTGCCATCACCCAGAATGATGCCGTAGTACAGGGACAAAATGATTGACTTCAACAATTGGCTAAGCTTCTGGTGCCATTTTAAAGGGATCCAGTATCTATCTGCCTGGGATGACATGGTCGACAGACCACGATGCTTTGCCAGAGATGGCCTGCACCTGTCACCCCGGGATTCCGGATACTGGCTAAGGTTCTTGCCGCCCCTATAGTGCCCTTTTTAGGCAAGGTTCAAATGACAAATTCACCACCGTAACACGAACAGGCAAGCAAAACTGAGGATGATGCTACTCAATGCTAGAAGTCTAAATCTCAAAATGCACTCACTCGAGGCACTCCTTAAAATGGAGAACATTGATATCTGTGCAGTGACTGAGACCTGGTCCAAGGCTCCAGAGAGCACCCCTGCACCACCAGGCTATAACTCATATGACACTTTTCGGCCATGTAACCTGGACCGGAACACCAAAGGCGGAGGTGTGTCCATATTCATTAAGGATATCCACACCTCCAGGCTAGTTGCTCAGCATAATGGAGCCGAGGTTATCCAAGGGCAACTAACTCTGGGCAAAACTGCAATCCAAATTGTAGCTTGCTACAGATCACCCACCATGCCCCAGGATTCCCACTCCTGTTTTCTTGATGTACTGGAAAATATTAGGGTTCAACCAAACACCCTAATAATGGGCAATTTCAACTACCCCACTATTAACTGGAAAAACTACTCATGTACCAATTCCTTCGCTCAACGCTTTCTGGAATTCATAAACTCCGATGCCCTGGATCAGTTTATCCATACCCCCAGCAGGGGCAACAGTATCCTAGATCTAGTCATTACCAACATGAGTGACCAGTGTTCCACACCTGAAGTCAACGCCTCATTGGTCCGATCCGACCATAAGCTAATTACCCTAGATATCCACATCCTGCCCCCCCCCCCCATTAAGGAAACCATGGTAAACAATTTCTCCAAAGCCAACTTCATGCTTCTTAAGACAGAAGTGGCAAACTTCATGACACCCATGCAGATGGACAATACAGTTACGACTACTGAATCCTACACAATTGCACTTTATAAGCACTTAAATGAGTGCATGGATCGTGCTATTCCAAACAGAACCAAGATGCTATCCTCCAAAAAAGGAAGCCAATCTGGTGGTCCCCTGCCATAAACAAACTGTACAACAGAAGGAAGAAACTGTTGCAAAACAGAGTAAAATCCCATGAGTGGAGGAGCTCCCTGGTCAGCCTCAATAAGAAGCTGCGACCCCTGATAAAATCCTCCAAAGCTAGTTACGAAAACAAAATCGACACTGATTCTAAAGACAATCACAAAGCATTCTATAGCTATGTCAAGAATCTCAATGGCAACACTCAGATCTGCTCTGAGTTACAGCACAATGGCACTAAATATACAGACCCAACTGATATTGCCAACATCCTGGCAGATAGGTTCAATGCTAACTTTACTCCCCCTCACCCCCTAAAGAGCCCATCTCTATACCGGAATAATGCAAAGTTCCTGTAATCACGGCTGCACAGGTAAAAAACGTACTCTCCAAAGCCCCTGTAATCACGGACACACAAGTAAAGACTGCACTCTCAAAAGCCAAGAACACAGCATCCATGGGACCAGACAACATCCCAGGCTGCGTTCTACACGAACTACAGAACGAACTGGCACCCCACCTAAGTACCATGTTCAATCATAGCCTCACCTCAAGCTTTGTGCCTGCTGAATGGCGCACAGTGACGGTTATACCACTCCACAAGGGGGAAGCCACCATGGACCCCTGGAACTACTGCCCCATTAGCCTGATGAGCCTGCTCTGCAAGGCCATGGAACATATCATCATGCAACGTATAAACAAAGACATTGTTATTCTCCACACTCTGGATCCCAACCAGTTCGGGTTTGTAAATGGCAGATCATGTCTCCTAAACCTGATAGACTTCTTTGAAGCAGTCACCAAAGCCGTTGACAAGGGTAAGGTGGTTCACACAGCCTATTTAGATCTTGCCAAGGCTTTCGACACCATCCCCCACTCTGGAATTATAGATAAACTCACTAAACTAGGTATAAATCCCTATGTCACAAGATTGGTTGCCAACTGGCTCAGTGACAGAACCCACACTGTGAAAGTAGCAGACTCCAAATCCGACTTCAGACCAGTGACAAGTGGAGTACCACAGGGTTCAGTCCTGGGTCCTCTCCTGTTTGGTATCTACTTCTCTGAAGTACAGGTTAACACAGAAGGTCTTTGGCTAACGAAGTTCGCAGATGACTGCAAACTAGGAGCCATAATCAAAACTCCTAACGATGTGGACATCCTACAAAAGGGCCTCACTGAAACAGATGCCTGGTGTCAAAAAGCCATGGCCTCAAGCTCAATGCCAAAAAGTGCATTGTCATCCCCTTTTGTAAAAACTCTGTACCCATGAACTACAACATAGGCGGTAGTATACTTAACACCGAAAGTGTGATAAGAGACCTTGGGACACAGGTGGACAGTAGTCTCTCCTTTGATAATCACATCACCACAGTAGTCAGGAAATCATTCTACGTGGCACACCTCATCACAAAAGGTTTCTCATCCAGAAAAAAAGAGGTCATTGTTCCCCTCTACTCATCACTCATTAGACCCATTATAGAGTACAACGCCCATTTTGGTATGTACCTCACTAGACATCTACAACAACTGGAAAGGCCGCAGAAATACCTCACAAAGAGGATTACTGGCCTCAAACAGATGCCCTACCCAGACCTTCTCAAAAAACTCCAGCTTTACTTCATTGTATATCGCCTACTCAGAGGTATCTCTGCCTAACATACAAAGCTATGTCAAACCCAGAGCTGTTGGACATGCTCCACTTGAAATCTCAATCCCTTCGAGCTGCACGCTCTGGGGACCTAAACCTTGTCACCACAATAAACAGAACATGCCGGAGGGATAGATTCCTGTCCCAGAGACTTCCCATACTATGGAATAAACTACCTATCTATATCAAACAAAGCTCCTCATTAGCACTCTTCAAGAAAAATCTTGATGATTGGATGGGAAATAGGAAATTCACCCCAGGGATCACCTCTGTGGCTCTGCTCGACAATCGCACAGGAAAATAATTTTCTTGGGTGGCAAAAGCCAGGGTACCTTTTTGGCTGGGCTTGTATAGGCCCCAGGGCCGATAGCCTAGTACTTACCTATGAGCCTATGAACCAATGCTGTCTCTCAGAGATTGTTTCTGGGAGTTCCCTGGTACTTACTGCAGAGATCTCAGTGCATACAGCAGATGACTCTAAACTGTGTTCACCTCACCAAACCCAAACACTCCGGAATGAACTGCCAGTAATACACTGTTGGTGTACTAAAAATGGACAGCTGCCTCCCCTCATCACACTGTATGGGCAACACACTACCAAACTCTAATCCAGTCCCTGTCTTTTATACTGTTATGTGACAGTAGTTGGAAGCAAACCCACTTCCTTTAGCAACAGTAATTATCCATGGGAAATCAACAAGGTTTACAGAATAATCATTCCCTTATTGTCAGAACTGATCACACCAGATATCATGTACATCATCCACATTTGGCATGTATTCCCACTAAAGATATCATACAAACTTCAAGGATTTTTAACCAGACAGATCTTGGAGCTAACAAGAGAGCCTGTGACATCTGTCATTTAATTCTTAGTCTAATATACTTGTTGATGGTGGAGAGGGCATTTCCATGTCTAAGTACATATCCACACATGTCCAAGGCAGAAACCTGAAGTATTTGTTTTTCATATCGGAATCTGAGCTAAATACAGTTATTCTCTTCCACGTGGCCCACTGTGATAATGCTCTTTATTTCCTTTGAAGTAAGATGCATGACAAATCATCAGGTAGCACAAATATGACACCCATGGGGGAGGGTAAATGCTGCCTGTGTCATAACTGCTAACCCATTACTTTGTTGGCAAACTTATTCATCCGTTGTCTATCACAGAAATCAGGTGCAGTCATTCCATAGTAGTCCCAATGTCTACAGCTGCTTTTCAGATGGATGACTTGACAACTTATAGAATGCCTCTCCCTTCCTGTTGGAAGCAGTGAGGGTCATTGTTATTCAAGTACCCACACATGTTAGATTTTCAAGTGGACATTCAGAGGTATGTGTTTTTTGTTATCCTCAGAAAAAAATGAGATGTAAACTCTTCACTTCATAGTAAGTGGTGCTCTGCTCTATGTATATCTAATTTGCATCAAACATCTTTACAGACAGCATCTGTTGCCATTCCTGCCTAAGTTGTTGTTTCCATTGTAATTGCAATGCAGAGAGCAGATCAGCCTCCACTGGGGGCATTCCCTCTGTCTTTCAACCCTGCTGTTTGATATGCACATGATTATTCCAAGCATCAGTCTCAGTTCACTAGTTATTAGTGCATTTTTGATAAATGAGTCATGGACAGTATGGTGTATGTAGTCATATGTCATCCGTCCACCAGAATCATTAGTTTAGTTTTCTCAATTCTTTATTATTTACTTTGTGTTTTTTTTGCATTCATCTGGAGGCGAAATTGAAGTGTATTAACCCACCAGATGTGCAGTAGCAAGCCCCGCCCAAACCCCTCCTGCGACCATTTTGACTGTACCGCCCACCGTTTGATTGAAAGATGCCACCAAAACACTAGTTAATATAGACCTACAAACAGATTTGCAAAATTATAAAGAAAATATGGAAAACATTATACGTATATATGCTTATTAAAAAATACTTGTGTACTGTTTTACTCTGATTAGAACCAAGGCCCAGACTTGCCCAACTTAAAGATCTTGACATGAAGTTTTGTATATCAAAATATTTGATTGTTAAAGGGGTGTGTTTATATTATGAATTTTGTATCTGTTTTGGCAGAACTTCCGACTATTAACAGTATGTTGTAAAAACTGCGGTGGTGGTGCTGCGGTAGCGTTGTCGCTTCACAATAAGACATCCTGTTCGATTCTCAGCTAGCGCGTCTTCTCTGTGGAGACATGCGTGAATGGGCATACCTTCGTTGAAGGTTGTGCGTCAGAGCTGGCAACTCGGCACATAGAAATCTACTGCCAATCATTAGCGGACCGGAGTTCCGTTGTGGCGACCCCTAACCAGGAAAAGCCGAATGATACAACTTACAGTATGTTGTAAGTTAGCAGCCACCCTTTCCCGAAAGCAATGATCGTGATTTTTAACAATGCACAGCTTTGTGCTGTAAATTTTTCTTACAAAACTTTGATACTTAAAATGTGAGATGTATTAATTTTAAATGCAAAATGTATTTTTTGGTTTTGTGTCGAGTAACCTGTTTACACATTTGATGTTGGTTGCTTGTAGTACAGATGGCTTTAAAACTGCAGGGAGGGATTTGAAATTTAATGTTTAAGAAGTTTTGGTATAGGATGTTCTACTGAGCCCAGTCTTTGTTCCGACATATTTTTATCTTATTTGCATTTTACAAAAGCAGATCTTTCTCTGATTTGCAGGTTGACAGGAGAAAGGATTTCATGTCTCAGATCATGTGTGTAGTGTAGTTAAGTCATTTAAGTGTGTTTGTTGATAGGAGCTCTGTAATTTGTACTCCTCAGCTCCAAACCAGTGAAGGTTTCAGTTCCCTTGTTTAGTGTTATTTGCGTAGAGTTTTCAGGTGACTTAATGAGTAGTGGTAATATGGGATTCTGGTAACAGACAGTAGCTTGCAGGAGCATGCATCCCTTCTAGCTGATTTTTTTTAACAGACATGCTAGTAAAATTTGCAGTGATGTGACCAGAAATAGTGTCTCCCACTTTTCTCCAACAGATGTATGATGTACAGACTAAGTCACTTGAATAAGCCTAAATACAGAAAACATTATACGCATATAATTATATGTAATGTGAATGTCACCAAAACACAAGGTAATTGCACAATAGCCAGATTACAAAGAAAACGTGTATAACGTTTCTGCTACATGACACGGATTTACCGTTACATTAGCATTGCGTGTCAATCACGGCACATTGCAGTTGTTAATCTACATGCTCTCACTACTTGATTCAACCCCACCTTATATGCTCTAGCTACCTGTTTCTACCTCACTGTCTCAGCTCAGTAACAATCACATCAGAATTCATCTACCATTCTACCTCTACTACCTAGCCTTACCTATTAGTATACTCTCATAAAAGTTCCAGTCTTCTTGATTAGAATTTTCTTACTCAACTTCTATTCCAGTCTTACTTTCCTTTTTTCCCCTTCTTATATCTAGAATTATATTATGTGTTTTACTACCAATCTTTCTGAACAATTAAAGTGCAGCCTCATGATAAATTGTATTATGTTTAGTCAATATTTTGTGTTATATACTCTATATACCTGTAACCACTTTTTAGCTAATACTGCTTTAGTTATTATTAATGTAGTCGATCTCATGTATGTACTTCTGTAGATATGTACTGTAATTGAACTTTGGAGCTTATCTCCCTGGGCCTCTACTGAAAATGGACATATATCCATCTAGACTAGCCCGGTCAACAAATGTAAAATAAAATAAATAAAATAAATAAATAATCTCCGCCCTCCTGCATGTCAGTCACAGTGGGCTCACCCATTCCTGCGTGAACACGGTGGTGGGTTAATACACTTCAATTTCTCCATCTGGACACAGTAGACAGATTATACTATATAGAGAAACATTACAAATGTAGATCAGCACTTGTCTGTCAGTGCTAGTCATGGTACTCTGAGTGAGAGCAACAGTGAGCTAGTCATGGTACTCTGAGTGAGCACAACAGTGAGACAACCTGGGGTTTGCATTTCAACAAAATGTAAAATTAAATATATTACTCTGCATATTTTACGAAATTCCTATATTGCCTAAACTGTGGAGTACTATTTGTGTATTTTTTAACTCCTAATTCCTGAGAAAGTGCTAGTCAAAAGTCAGGAGTAAGGAAACATATGAAGGAAGAGTTTGAGTGGAATAGCAGGCCGTGATTTATTTGATGTCTATTGTCATGCAAAGCTGACTAAATAGCTGAACCTAAACAAGCTGGAAATGTGAGATTCTGGCTCCTTGAAGAGGGAGGTGGGAGGAGTAACTTGTTCAGGAACTGGAAGTAAGAAAACTTGTTGTATCTTTCGGCTTTTCCCGGTTAGGGGTCGCCACAGCGGAACTCCAGTCCGCTAATGATTGTCAGTAGATTTTTATAGGTTCATAGGTTCATACTAGGCTATCTGCCCTAGGGCATTTATAAGCCTAGCCAGAGTGTGTTTGGCTTTCGCCACTCATTTTAAATTAATTTTGCTATACCCTTTTTCGAGGTTAGTATACTGTGCCTCTGTCTAACAGTGACCCCGGGTAAACCTACGATCTCCCATCCACTCATCAAGATTCCTCTTGAAGAGAGTCAATGAGGGACTCTGCATAACCTGGACTGGGATTTTATTCCAGAGTGAAGGGAGCCTCTGGGTTATGAATCTGTCCCTCCAGCATGTCCTATTTATTTCAGTGCTGAGGTTCAAGTCTCTCGAGCGCATAGCTCGATGGGATTTGGATTTTCTGAGGTGCAGCATGTCCATTAACTCCGGGTTAGACATGACTTTATACATTAGGCACAGATCGCCTCTGAGCAGGCGGTATGCCACCGAGTAGAGCTGGACTTTCTTTAAACGGGCAGCATATGGCTTCTGTTGGAGCCCTTTGATCCTCTTGGTGAGGTACTTTTGGGGTCTTTCCAGTTGCTGCAGGTGTCTGGTAAGGTACATCCCAAAAGGGGCATTGTACTCAATTATGGGCCTGATGAGGGATGAGTAAAGAGGCACGATGACCTCCCCTGATCTAGATGCGAATCCATTCATGATTAGGTGGGCTATATAAAATGTTTTTCTAACCACTTTGGCCACGTGGTTGTCAAATGAGAGATTGCTATCAACTTGGGTCCCCAGGTCCCTAATTACTTCTTCCAGATTAATGGATTACCACTTATGTGGTAATTTGTGGGCACTTTGTTTTGCCAAAGGGGATGACTATACACTTTTGGTGTTTAGCTTGAGGCCATGGCTCTGGCACCAGTTGTCTGTTTCTATGAGGCCCTTTTGGAGGATGCTTGTGTCAGCTGGAGAGTCGATTATGGAGCCCAGTTTGCAGTCATCTGCGAACTTGGTCAGCCACAGTCCTTCCGTGTTGGCCTGTACCTCCGAGAAATATATACCGAACAAGAGAGGTCCCAGGACTGAGCCTTATGGGATGCCACTTGTAACTGGTTTGGAGTCTGACATGGCTCCAGCAATTCTAACCATGTGGGTTCTGTCCTTGAGCCAGTTTGCAACCCATCTAGTGACATAGGGGTTTATATTTAAGCTGGTGAGCTTATCTATAATGCCCGAGTGGGGTATTGTATCAAGGCTTTTATGAGGTCCAAGTAGGCTGTGTGGACCACCTTCCCCTCGTCAATGGCCTTGGTGACTGTTTCAAAGAAATCGACCAGGTTTAAGAGGCAGGATCTGCCCTTAACAAAGCCGAAATGGGTAGGATCCAGTGTCTGTAGGTCCCCAATATCTTTATTTTTGAGGTCCATGATGATCCTTTCCATAGCTTTGCAGACCAAGCTAGTCAGGCTTATGTGGCGATAGTTTCCAGGATCCATTGAGGCACCACCTTTGTGAAGAGGGACCACTGTTGCTGTACACCACTCTTTGGGTACATATCATGTAGTAAGGCTGAGATTGAACAGTAGTTTTATGTTTGGGTTTAGCTCTTCTTGGAGTTCATGTAGGACGCAGCCCGGGACACCGTCTGGTCCCATTGATGCTGTGTTTTTTTGCTTTGGAGAGGGCGGCTCTTACCTAAGCATTTGAGATGTCAGGGGGGCAGCACTCTGCTGGGATAGATATTTGCCCTTTTGGTGGGGGGGGGGAGTTTGCGCTGAACCTGTCAGCTAGGATGTTGGCAATGTCTTTGGGTTTGGTGTATTTTTTGTCATTTTGTACTAATTTTGAGCATATCTGGGAATTACCACCCAGGTTTCTAACATAACTAAAGAAAGCCTTGTGATTATCCTTAGTGTCCTGTGCAATTTTTCTCTCTAAACTGGCCTTAGATGATTTTATGAGTGCCCATAGTTTTTTGCTAATACTGATCAGAGATGCCTTCCCTTTTTGGGATTTTGCTCTATCATGTAGTAGCTTCCTTCTTCTATTGTCTATTATCTGCCTTTGAAGGATTGGGTCTTGGTTTTATTTGGGATTGCATGATCCATGCATTCCTGAAGGTGTTCATAGAATGCATTTATAAAGGATTCTGCAGCCTGGGCCGTATTTTCCACAGGCCCAGGGGCTTTGAAGGATTCCACCTCAGTTTTGAGGAGTTTGAAATTTGCTTTAGAGATGTTTTTCACTGTGGTTTTCTGGGCATGGAGTGGGGTCGGGATGTAAATATCCAGTGAGATTTGTTTATGGTCTGATCTTACCAGTGAGGGATACACTTCTGGTCTGGAGCATAGAGTCCCCATGTTGGTGATGATCAGGTCAAGTATGTTTTCCCCTCTTGTGGGAGTGGTAACAAGTTGTTCCATAGCATTTGAGTTTATAAATTCTAGGAACCTTTGGGCTAGGGTGTTGGAGCTAAAGTAATGCTCCCAGTCTATGTTTGGCTAGTTGAAGTCACCCAATATAATGGTGTTTGGAGAGACTTTCATATTTTTCAGTGTTCTCAGGAAGGCCGAGTGGGGTTCCTGTGTTTGGGAGGGTGGTCTGTAGCAGGCTATAAACTGGAAGGCAGTTTTACCCACTGTTAGTTGCACATGGATAGTCTCTGATGCTTCGTGCTGTGCCACCAACCTGGAGGTGTGGGTATATTTGATGAATATTGATACTCCCCCTCCTTTCGTGGTTCGGTCCAAGTTTTGGGGCCGAAAAGCATGGTATGAGGTATAACCTGGTAGTGCTGGGGTGCTCTCGGGAGCCTTGAACCAGGTTTCTGTTACTGCACAGATATCGATGTTCTCCATGCTAAGGAGAGTTTCGAGTGCGTGCATCTTGAGGTTTAGACTTCTGGCGTTGAGTAGCATTACTCTTAGTTTCTTATCCCTTGTGATACCTATGGAGGTGGGTTTGTCTTTTGAGCCTTGCCTAAAAAAGGCACTATGGGGGTAGCAAGAGCCTTTGCCAATACCCGAAAGTCCAGGGGTGACAGGTGCAAGCCGTCCCTAGCGAAGCATCGTGGCTTGTGGAGCATGTCATCCCAGGCTGACAGGCATTGGATCCACTTTGAATGACACCAATACTTAAGCCAATTGTTGAAATTGATCATCTTGTCTTCCTATTGTGGCATCATTCTTGGTGAGGGTAAGATGCTACTCAAGGTCAGGGTCATACCCGCCTGGGCTACATGCTCAGAGAGCTCCTCTACGTCTCCTTTCATGTAGTCCAGGGAGGTACGTCTCAGGTCATTCACACCAGCATGGACAATGACTGAGTCATATTTGTACTTGCCTTGGAGTGACCTGAGTGCTTGTGTTATGTGGCGGATCCTAGCGCTCGACAGGCAGCTCACCGTGACCTTCTCCTTGTTCAGCCTGGTGAGCGGGACGTCAGTGTGCCTGACAATAGAGTCACCTATTACAAGTGTATCAGGTGTGTTGTTTAGCCTTAAGGGCTGTGACTGTTCGGCACACTGGCTTTGTGAGCTATGTGTTGCACGTGTTTTGTTTTGAGGTAGCGGTTGCTTGGGTGTCTGATTTGGAGGCCTCTGCTGCTTAGGCAGATTTTTATTTAGAGCCTCCGAGTATGTTTTTCTGTGTTTATGTGTTTGGTTTGCTGTCGGGGTAGGTCTATGTGAGACTGGAATTGTAGTGTGCGTGGTTTCCTTCTCCTCCTGACTGGTTGCGCCAGTACTGAGTTGAGAGAGCGTAGCCTCCAGTTTGGCTATATGGTTGCATCTCTCACATGTGTTAGAATTTGTTGGGAGGAGGAGAGGGTTGTCTGTGTACATGAGGCAGTTGTAACATTGCCTCAAGATTCCCAGATTCACCAGCTGGACCGGAGAGGAGATTGACAACTGACCTTTGGACATGCTAGAATAGTATTGGGAATTCCTTTATAATTGAAAAAAAGGGCCAATGGGGAACAAGGTACTCAAGGGGAGTTTATGAGGGTGTATTGCTTTTAATTTTTTAGTGCTGACTTATATAATTGCTTTAGTGAGCAAGTGCCAGGTAACTTAAATGCAATGTGTTACAGGTAACTTAAATGCAAAAATGACAAACAGTAACTTTCTTTCAAGTGAAACAAGGAAATAAGTACAGTAAGCAATGCAGATATCACTAGGGATCCACAGAAGCGCTGAAAAGCCGTGTTTTAGGTGGAATTAGCATTTCAGGGAAATAACAAGCAAACAAACAAAGCTAGATTGAGCAGGCCTGGATCTAGTCTATGCTACAGCAAACAAGGTGTACCAATTTCAGTAAGAAGCAGTTCAAATATGCAGGCACTATAAGCCTTTAACCAGAAATTCCCAGCTCAGAAGGGCAGAGTCCAGCCTCTCCTCTCACAAGAGTGCAGACCACGAACCCTCTTAATGTAAAATAACTGGCCTGAAGCCCAAGTGCTTAAACCAGAATTAATACACTTTTAGAATAACAGACACTGAGCCCTCAATCAGCAGTTCCCAACTTAGAAGGATGTAAGCTACCTGTTCTGCCACTACAGTGCAGACCACAAACCTTCTTAATGTAAAACAACTGGTCTGAAGCCCAAGTGCTTAAACTAAAAGGCTTAGAATGAGTTACACCAAGCAGTAATAAATACAACTGAGTACTTTTAAGATGACGCAAAAGCAAAATAAAGTAGGAAGAAACACAAATACAGTAAAAGCAGATACATTTTTTTTTTTTTTTTTGAGTGAGCAAATGAGATGGGCCCAGGAGGAGTATCCAAGTGCAAATTTACAAGAGGGGCGGGCAGTTTCAAAGCCACCAAGATTAATACCAAAACAAAAACAGGGAGGGTGGGTAGGGACCTACTGAAAAACAGAGTCACAACTTCCAGCTAGATATTGCTCAATGCAACACAAACAAATTAATTTAAATTGTGTATTATTTGAAAAAAGTGCAGATAAAAATTTACTTAACTTCACTTATGCGTTCAGTTGATTGCATGCAGGTCTTAGCTGGCCAAAGCTCACAGTTTAAGCAGAAAATAATTCACTGTACCACTTGTATAAGACAGAAAATGAATAACAATGAAGTGAACTACCCCCACTTATCACTGGCTATGCAGGTTTTTTAACAAGCCTTAACTGAAAAAACAGAGTCACAACTTCCAGCTAGATATTGCTCAATGCAACACAAACAAATTAATTTAAATCATGTATTATTTGAAAAAAGTGCAGATAAAAATTTACTTAACTTCACTTATGCGTTCAGTTGATTGCATGCAGGTCTTAGCTGGCTACTGGCTTGCCAGGCCTGACGCACAACCTTCAACAAAGGTACGCCCATTCACGCATGTCTCCACACAGAAGACGCTTTAGCTAAGAATCGAACAGGACAACGTCTTACTGTGAGGCAGCAATGCTACCGCAGCACCACCACCGCAACTGCTCTTTGTAAAAAGTCTTTTTCATCTCAGTAATTTGTTGACACTTTTGCAAGTTTCTTTCAGGGACTGTGTAGTACGTCAGTAGGAACAACATTTGTAAAACTCAGTGTGTAACAGTCAATGACACATGAGCTGCAGACTCTTAAACTTCGCAATTTTTTTCAGGTTTCCCATTATAAGTGAATGGAAGTCTAATCTGGCAACAAACAGCAGGGCTACATTTCCTCACATTCAGGGCTGTCATACTGCATTTTGGTACAGATTTAGCCTATCAAGGGAAAAAACTCTCTTCAGGATGTCTGCCCCCATGAGGGCAGACAGGGATAAAAAAAATAATAAAATTAAGAATGAATGCTTATTTTGTGGCTAGCAGCTTTGAGAGGTGCAGAAATTCATGACTACATAAAAATATGTTTTTTTTTCATTATTTGCCTGTAGTGGTCCTTTAAGGTTTGTTGAACATGGAGTAGCTCAACTGTGTTGTATTGCCTGACCAATTTTGAAGTGTGCTTACTTTTTAGGTAGATTAATACACCTGCACCTCTTGTCCCTTTTTGTGTGGTAGCTGGTCTAAATGCGTGGGAGGCATTATACTCTTGTGCTGTTGGGGTACCTTCCTCAGCTTTAAACCATATCTCACTAACTGCACAGTTGTCAGCACTCTTCTTGAGTGCTTCTAGGGAGTGGAGCTTCTCATTTAGACTCCTAGCATTCAGCAGTAACACCTTGAGTTTTCCTTGAGTAGAATTTACTATGTTGGAAGGTTTATCAGATTGGCATTGCCTAAAAAAGGCACTATAGGTGTGGATAATGTTTTGGCCAGTATCCAAAAGCCTAGTGGGGACAGGTGCAGACCATCTTGGGCAAAGCAGCATGGTCTGTCGACCATGTCCTCCCAAGCTGATAAATATTGGACCCCCTTAGAATGACACCAGTGACTAAGCCAACTGCTAAAGTTAATAATTTTCTGTTTTTATTTTGGTATCGTCCTTGGAAAAGGCAAAATGCTACTCAAAGCCGTTCTCATTATCTGCCTGAGATGCATAATCTGAATGCTCTGTCATGTCCTTCATAGTCCAGGCAGGTCATCTCTGGTTATTAACCTCCACATGGACTAGTGTCCTGAGAGTGTGTGTGTGACCTGGTGGATCCTTGCTCCTGATGGGTAACTGACCGTAACTGTCTCCTTGTTCAGCTTGGTAAGTGGGGCATCGCTGTGTCTTATAACAGAATGTCCATTGACTGTGTACCAGTTTGCCTTAAGGGTGCAGAGGCTGAGACATTGTGAGGTGCAGAGGGTGAGACATTGTGGGATGTGGTTGTACGTATCCTGGAGAGCGTTGTCTTTGCAGGGTGTGTGAGAAGTTGCTCAGGGCAACGCATGGAGGCCTTTGAGGTTTAGATAGATTGCATTTAAGAGCCTTAGCATACATGAGTTTATGTCTTGTATCCATAGTAGGTGTAGTGAGTGTTACTGGCAATCTGTTTGGAGATATGATTGCCTGTATGCAAGAGTTCTGCCTCCAAAGATATAGTGTAATTACATTAAAAACATTTTTTGTCAGTCTTCTTAAGAATAAGGTGGTTTTCGGTAAACATGATTGCTACATTGTCTCTGGATGCCCATTTCCACCAGGCTGGCTACTGAAGCAGTAGGAAATTGGAGTTGTATGTCTGTGAAACCCATTTTTTGTCATATGAGGAAGGAAGGGAAGTACAAGAAGGGTTTGTAACTAAACTTGAAATTGTTGGGCAGGGCAGAGATTTCTAGGACTGATCTAAAATGGGAACATGTGTCATCACACATAATTTCTGTGAACGCAAAAAGAGGGAGTGCTTTTCGCCAAAATGATGTTCAGTGATACTGGAGTTTGCTTTTTTTATCCACTGTTGTGCAACCTCGGAGTCGGTATATATAAGTCTGGGAGCTATTCATCAAAGGTGGTTTTCATTTTTTTTTCCATTCATCAAAATTACCTTTGATGGGTCAGCATGA
This sequence comes from Protopterus annectens, assembly GCF_019279795.1. Taxonomy (NCBI): domain Eukaryota; kingdom Metazoa; phylum Chordata; order Ceratodontiformes; family Protopteridae; genus Protopterus; species Protopterus annectens. The sequence continues at coordinate 1,201,395,303 of NC_056737.1, forward strand.
ATCCATGTAAAACAACACTCATGGGGTAATGGTTCTCAGTAAACAAACTAGTTGCTCAACATTCATCTGAATACTTGAGAAAAAGCTAGATACTTGAAATAGCAGAGGAAGTTTTATATGGAAAATTACCACTCTAGGTGCCTGTGTCTACACAGGACACTGCAAACCACTGCTGCACAGCTCAGCGCATTTTATAGGAGATGAGCTGGAAGTAAAAATGTAGTATAAGTGAATATAAAGCTCAGATCCTGCAGCAATTTACAATTCCTTCACTACTGAGAGTATTACTACAAGTCTAAGGTCACCAGACTAAGTAAAATGCAAACAGTAACAGTACGTTAAGTTTTGTATGGCAGAGAGTTATGGCAGAAATTGATATAGCTGTATTAGTACCAGTTTAACCCAGGATCATGCAGGTGCAGAGCCATTTATCAGGTGTTGCTTCAGATGGCATTTGAAGTCTTTCAGGTTGCAAGCTGTTCTTAAATAAAGTGCAATGGTGTTCCAGTCATTAGCAATGCAGTGTGAACACAGGGAGTATCCTGCTTTGCTGCTGGGTTTATTTATGGACAGCAATAGTTTGCCATTAAAACATAGAATTGCCTTAATAGCTAAGATTGAAAAATGGAGTGAAGAGATGGGAATTTTTCAGGGTTGTGCATTATGGTTGTAATTAATTCTAATACAATAGAGAAGTATTTAGTTGAAGAATGTTTAGTTGTCTTAGAGAAAAGCAGTGATGTGCCCTATATTGTTGTTCGGTTGCAAGTTTGGCTACTTTATTGTAGCATTTTTCTAGTTTGGCTGATAGAGAGGAGTGGAGGTTGATTCGGTAGGAGAGGCATATAATAGGTTGGGGATTAATAAGAAGTGGTTATGAGTAGGGTCAGCAAGGTAACATTTTATGCTACAGAGGCAGCCTAGCTTTTGGTGTGTCTTCTGTATGGCTTACTGAAAGGGAAAATAAAATTTCATTGTGTTGTCTTACTGAAAGAGGAAATAAAATTTCAGTTTGTCGCCTGCAATCACACCCAGTAATTTGGTGTTGGATACTAGTTCTTTACTAGTATTGCTGGATGACACATTAAAGGTATTGTTTGGTAGGAGGGAGGGTTGAGGGGGGAGAACAGTAGTAGTTTAGATTTTTTGGATTAAGGAGAAGTTGTGAGTTGTCAAGCCAAGTTTCTATGGAGAAGAAGGATTTTGGGGAGAGTGTTTGGAGTATGGATAGTGTCCTGGCAGCACATAGTACAGTGGAGTCATCAGCATATTTTTCTGTGGTGGCCTTTTTGGCTGCTATATTTAGATTGTTGATAAATAAATTGAACAGTAGTGTTTCTAGGAAAATTTGATGATTGACTGTGTCAAATGCCTTGGGTAGGGCCAGAAACAGTGCTGAAGGTAGAAGATCTGAATTCCTATTGTGATTTATTACCTCTGTAAACCTTGTAGGGGCAGTGATTGCACTGTGAATGGGTCTGAATCTATACTGTGAGGGAGAGAGGAGGTTGTGAGAAGTAATATATGTAGTACTTTGAGACTGAATACATCCTTCCAAGATTTTTGATAAGGTTGAGAGAATGTCTATAGTTTGTGATTTTGGCTGATTAGTAAGGTATTATATAAGATTTTTTCCATAAGGTAAGGACATATTTTTTGGGGATTGAGTGGTTTATTAGACTCAAGACAGGATGAGCAAGTCTATCTGCAGTGAGTCTGAGGTATTCAGTCAGTGAGTTGCTGTCTTAAGGAAATGCCAGTATTTTTAATTATAGATGTTGGCACTGGAGTAAGTGTGAAGGTGGGATGGTTGGATTACTAGCAGTTTTGTCGTGTACAAGAGATATTACTGTTATCTATAAAATGTAAGTTAAAATGTGAAGGATTGTTTTGGGATTTATTGGTTGGGGATGGGCTGGGTTGAGTTGATTTTCCATGACTGAATGGTATATTTATGGATTTCCTGAAGTTTTTTTTGGATTGTTTGGTAATGAATTTTGAGTGTTGCTATAATAAGTTTTTTGTCCTGTTTTATGTAATATTTGCTATGATTCCGTAACTGCTTATATTGTTGCAGGGATGTTTGAGATTTCCTTTGTAGCTATGACTTCCAGGCTTTTTTCTCGAAGCTGGCATGAGTTGCTTTCTTTTACATTAACCAAGGGACTGATTTGTTTTTAACACATAAACACATGCAGGAGGGAAAGCATAAAGCACCACAGCAGAGGTATGGAAACATTTGAGCTCTGTATCCGCAGAAGCAATGGACTTTTGGATAGCAACAGGAAACCCCATATGTTGCTCAGTGCTGGGGGCATTTGATAAGAAAAGTGAGGCAGACCAGAACCCACAGGGGAGTCATCAAGTTGATGACACCTTCAACATGTGACAAATGTGAAGTGGGCTACAGATGGGAATAACAGGACATATGTACAGTATTGTAAGTTGAAAGTGAGTATCCGACCCATCCTCAGTGTGCGGGCGATGAGGGTTAGAGATGCACACACACACACACACACACACACACACACACACACACACACACACACACACACACACACACACACACACACACACACACACACAGGTCTCTGTAAAGGGAACACAAAAACTCACACATTGTAGAATATTAGAGCAGTAGGTATGTTGAGTGGGGGATGTCTAAGTTATTTAACAGGATGTGACCCTCATCCTGGAAATGGTGTTACAGTAAAGGAGGTGGGATCTGTGTGAGATATCAAGATGGATTACTTTGATTCAGAGGAGCCAACTTCCACTAACTATTACACAATACCACCAGGTGTACTGGGCCATATATACACTTTCATTACCTCCCAAAAAGGGGCCTACTGCCTCTGCATTGATGGGTACATGTACTCTCTTGAAGATGTGTTGAAGGGAAAAATGTAGTGGTGCTGCCTATTGGAGAATGGGGAGTAGTGCAGAGCAGAGGAAGGTCTATGATTGTGAAAGTACCAGATGCCACACAGGGAAGAGCTTGTGTGATCAACTTGGCACCATCATGCATTTGATTCAGGCAGTGTGAAATGGCCAGCACCCTAAGTCACTTACAGTACTGTAGTGTCCAGATGGCAGATATATGCAGGATTGTCCAGAATACCCTACACAATAAGACTGACAGTGTGGAGCTGGCATTGCTTACATGGAAATCCCTTGCACAAGTGGTGACCTGCCCCAGGAGGAAAGGCACTGAGCATCCACCAAATACTATAACCAACATAAATGATTTTCTTGCAGCCAAGACTCCACTATGGAAGGGCAGATTTCTATACAGGGTCATGGAGAAAAAAGCAAGCATATAACCATATTGATCCTCACTACCCTGCAGAACCTGTAGGATGTGCTACAGTCACACCTCTTAGTGATGAATGATTTATTCCCCACCCCCAGCAAGTCATCTCATCAGCTGTACATGATCCACAGCTAAATGTGGTATGGAGACATCAGACATCTGCTGGCACTCACCTTTGCTGTTATGTCAGCGAAAGTGCAGGCTACAGAGAATGCACTGTTTGATACCTTTGTGGATCTGGCAGAGGTGGAACAGCTGTCCCTGTATCAACAGTATATAGCTACTGATTTTGAGAAGGCAGCACTCAGCCGTGTGAAGGACATCTTCCCAGTGTGTAGCCACAGTATTTGCATTTATCACCTGTCAGAGCATATGGCACTGATTGCAGCATTATGTACTGACCAAAGAGTATGGGACAGACTGTGCCATTGCAGTGGGTATGAAGCAGTTACTTGCACTGATGATATCATCAAAGGACATCCAGAGTCATGCACAAAGTTTACAGAAGAGATGACATATCAGGCTAAACCCTTTAAGAAGTACTGTGAGGAAAACAGCATCAAACCAGACTTTAGAAGATGGCACCATGGCTTGACAGAAATGGCTAGCACTGATAATATTTCCACCATCCTTTTGACAGTATGGAACTGCCACATTCACACGCATGAGTGCAGGACACATGCGCTCACATGCACACAATATGGTAGAATTGTAGCACAATCTTTTGTGTGCCTTGATGAGTCAGGATGCTATCTCCATCACAGCAGTACTGTGCACCTTGCTATAAAAGTAGGACATGGTGAATATCTTACATGTATATCTTCTGTGGGGATCCATGATCATCCTGAAGGAAGAAGTCATGTTATGAGGCAAAAGTATATAAACCAAACTGAGCAACATATATCTCTTCCAGTTTACCAGACGGCAATTACAAGACACCTATCCTTCTAGGTTGTATGACACCCTTCCCAGTTCCATGTGGATCCTACCAACATCCAGATTTGATGTGACAACATATTAAACATGAAACACCTTCCTTGGTGTCTATTGACTTACCATAACTGTGTACCTTCTGAATCATGGAGCATCACAGTTGTGTTGGACATCTCCTGGTTCATTCATCCAGACCATTGTGCCTTCCTCACTGCAGTCAAAATGGCACATGCTAACATAACATCTTGTCCTTATACACTGTCTGAATACAGTACTTATTGTGTATGGTGCCTCCCAGTGCTTCTGACTTGTTTCATGGCAGTACCACACATTTAATGATAGCTCCATCTCACACTGCCATCTGGCCCAATCTGTTGCTGCCTGCCTGCATCCCACTGCCAAGAAAGTAGCAGCTCCTTCTAGCCATTTTCCTACCATTTTGTGGAATCCACACAGGCAGCTAACACATCTCGTATGCACAATGCACACAAGGGTGTAGCCAGTTGTAGAAAGCTGCTGTCACATCCTCATATCTCTGCCCCACAAGACTGAATATGTAACAACCCTAAACATGGCTCTAACTGCTGACACTACACAGTTGAGATATGTGTAGGATATGTTGTTGAAAGCACAGCTTTGACATATGTCATCAACAGACCTCTCACCTTCTGATCATTAAAAAAACGTAGTAGTACCATAGTGCTCACTCAACCCAAAGTTAAGGACCAAAAAATATATATCTTCTTTCTTCTGTAACTGTAGCAAGCAGCTTGCTACCTCTCTCACAAGCTGTTTGCTATAGCACACCTGGAGCTGCACTATGAAGTAAGAATACACAATCAACTTTGATTTATGAAGACCAAATACCCCTGCAGCTTCATAAATGAATGTTTATACTGTACTTCCACCCCAGTGGCATCTGCCAATCGTGCCCTTACCACCCAGTGTTGAGATGAGCTGCTCCCTTTGCCTCCTACTAGTTACCTTTCTTTGGCACTTAGCATTGACACTCTCATGGTCAGTAAGCAGAATATTTTTTTTTTCAGAATACATAATCCTTAGATACTATCCTATTTAGTTATTAATTAGTAATCTTTGCATAGGCTTACTTTGTTTATATAATATTTTATGTAGCTGGCCTAGCTTTGTGATAAAACTCAGTGACTATAGGAAGAGCATGGCTACATTTCAGTGCCAACTTCACTGCAGTATGCTTAACTCATACCACTTGAGAAGTATGGTCTTCAGCAGACTATTATGAGATAACTGTCTACCCACCCAGCAGAACCACTAAGTGGGCACACAGTCACCTGTTCTGGTGCATTCCACATACACTTGCATACAGAACACACAATCATCTCATACATATTCATTAAAAAAAAGCAAAATTACAAACTTGCACTGCACCCAACACAAATGTGCATTCACACTTATGGTCTTCTCAGTCCACTACCTGATCATCCCCCTTCCACCTTTGGACTATTGATCTCTGCCTTCACCTTGGCTCTTCCCCTTGATTCACTTTTACTTTGTTTGAATTGGCACCACATGCATTGTAATCACAGTGACTGTCAGTCAGAAACCTGTCCTTTGCACTGGAATGGTTCACCAGGGAAACAGTACCTCATTCACATTTAGTAACATTCTCAGTCCTTTAGGTGTTCTGTACTGCACCTGGCATAGGGGCTTTACATTACTAGCAAGAGTAGCTCTATACTCTGAACCTAAGTAAAATTATTATTCCTGGCTTTGAGGGGTGTTGCTTTGCCTAACCACTCACCTAGATGGGGGGGGGGGGTGTAGTGAGATCCAGGACTGGGCTTATCTAGTACGAGCCCAGTTTTGGACATTTTTGGGGGTACCAAACAACAACACCCAGCCTCACCCACCCTTCTACAATGATGTCCACTTCTGCCATCTTCTTTGCTTAAGAATTCTGAAATTCTGGACAAGGCAAAAATAATTGTGGAACAAACGTGCAAAATCGGGACAATTTTTAAATGTTATTCTAATTCATTTAAAAATTTAATAGAATAACAAGTTTTACATCAATGTGCATTTTTTGAAGAATATCAAGTAGTAAACTGTAACCTATGGCATTATTCACTGACTGTAATCCATAGTAATTGATCAGAAAATCAAAATGCTGTGGGGGCAGGTCAATAATATGAGGCAAAATCAATCAGGGATATTTTGCCAAAAAAGGGACAGAGTGTGTGTGTGGTAGTTATCTGTAGCAAGCTGCTTGTTAGAATGGAGATTTGTTCTTCATAGGCCATCAAGGTGAAGTTTTTTTTTTTCCTTTTTCCTGAAGCTGTCAGAGCTTGTGTTAGGCAGGTGCCAATGGTGCTGCATTATAATACCAGTATTTGTTAATGAAATGCTGGTATTGCAACTACAGTAATGGCTGAAACACCCAGTGTGAGGTATTTTGACTGTAGGAAGATCCTTGTTACGTTTACTTTGCTACTGTTTCAAATATAAGAATTCTTTTACTAATGTATTCACTTATTTCTGGTTTTCAAAGGAAACACTTTTGTTTCACTACTGTTCTGGACTGCAGATTACAGTGGCAAGTGCAGGATCCTTTTTTACACAATCAGCCTAAGGCTGGACCTGGTACAACCTATAACACAGCAGGCTATAATGCCCTCCCTTTCAGTGAGTGCATGTTCAGTGCACTTGCTTAATGAGGGGCACAGCCATTCAGCAAACTGGTGTACCACAAGCCAGCATCTAGGAAACGTGTTCTGTGCCTTCCCCCTAGGATAGACACACCCATCCTTCCTGTCAGCTCTGTCAAGTCCCCAAGCCACAAGATAAACGCATATTGCCTAGGACATAGTCAAGGCTTTATGCTTTGCTTGTACTCCATTGGGCTAGCTGAAGGTTGTGCCATTTTGGGGTAGGCTGGCAAACTTGATGAAATGGGGAGTTCAGAAGTTTGCCCTCATTAATGAGTATCGCTCATGTAGGCATGCATGTGCACACACACATGTACACGTTTTGACTTGCAAGAAGTATCATAGCTTCATTTGTTTCTTATTTGGCTAACCACATGACCAGCACTGCTTTAGATATTTTGTTACACTGGTTTGACATGCCAACAGGAAGATTTCTGGATACTGAAGTTTTATTATTGCGTTATGAAGGCAAGGCACATAGGTTCTTGAGTACAAAATGCGGAGGATGAGTTTGCGTAAATGTGTGCAGGCTTGTGTGTGTGAGTTATACATGTCAGTCTCTGTAGCACAAAAGGAGAACAACAAAAAAAAAAAACAGATGAAAAGGACAATTCTCTTCCTAAGGACAAGGAGACTCATAAAAGGTCTCTTGATCGTCCTTCCACCTTGACTGTGACTTCGGCTTCTTCACTGGAGCCACCTGCAAAACTTTTTAAAAAGTCTGATCTGACCCCTTTGGATCTGAAGTTTCAAGTGGATAAATCTAGTGGAATCCACAGCTCACCTCTGACTTTGGAGCATATCTCTTTAAGGCTGCCATCTCCATTTCTTGAACAGTCACCCAGAAGACATTCTAGGCCCTCGTCAATGGCTTCTTCTCTTTGATCCTCTATGAGCCTATCTGGAGCAGATGTGGATAGGATAATAAGGAAGCTCCTTGTGACACAGATTCAAATGGGAGCTCTTTTGGCTCCAGTTCCATTGGGTCTTGAGGCCTCCATCAAGACACACCTCCATTGATTTCTCCTTCTACAATCTATCCTTTAGTTTTTGAGCTGTCAGATGTGAAACTCATGGAGATGTCTTCCTCGGATCTGAAGATCCTTGCTTCTTCGACTCTGATGGTTTCTCTGAGTCAACTGGTACCTAGTACCGCAGCTGGAGGGTTCTCAGAGCTAAAGCATTAACACCGTCTCTGAGGTTTTGGTGTTGACTCAGAAGCTGTCAGACCCATTTCTTCCCCTCAGAGCCTCGGCATTAGATAGCTCAGTTCCAACTCTGGTGGGGTGCCTTTGCAGCAATGGGAGTTGATGATCAGAGAGGGTCCATTGTTGGATCCTTTGGTTTCTGTTTTCCCTAGGTGCTCCCCTTTTGAGGTAGTGGAGAGAGTTTTCTGTGTGCCTAGAGAACAGATGACCTTGTTCTCTTTGGATCAGACTTCCTTGTCTCATTCTGTTTTGTTTCCTGAGCCTCGATCATCACATCCACCGCAAAGCCAGTCCAAACTAGTCTTCAGTCTACAAATCAATGAATTATCTCTTCCAATACCTACCCCAAAGCATCCCACCGATGAGGTCCCTTGGAAGAAAACATCCAGGAGGATGCACTTAGAGTCAGTATACAAGTGTCTGTCACTGAAGACACTGATTTTGATGAGGGGGAAGGGTCCTCCAGATCACCACCTGATGATGTCTCTTTTGGGGACATCTTGGAACTCCTTAAAGAAAGAGATGGATGGTCTTCCAATAACCCTGCCAAGAAGAATCAGTGTTTCAAGAGGCTTTTGTTTCTGGCCCATCTACCTCCTTGGTGACTCTTCCCACCAATGAGCTTGTAGATCTGGTGTCTCGATGGGCATGGAAGGAATTGGACACTGTTCAGCCTTTTCTCAAGAGACCAGACAAAATCTGTCTAGCTCCAAAACACCATCTATACTGCAGTAAAGGAGTGCCAGTTGATACCATGGTTGTTGCAGCAACCATGAGAAAGGAACCAGTGGAACAGAATTCCTCTGTCCATCCCTCTAACAGGGAGTCTAAGGGGCTGGACAGGTTTGAGAAGCATGTCTATGCATCAGGAACCTTTATTTTAAAGTCACTGAATTATTTGGCACGTTTTACCAGACTTCAAAGAGATTTGATTGAAAAGCTTACCAAAAATCTTTCAGTGTCTGTGTCCTCTGAGGAAGGGAATACCATTTCCTCACAGCCAGCTACCCTTCAGTCAATATCTAATTCATCCATGAGGTTAATCTCTCATGCTGCAAAGGTACATCATGGGTGGCTGGTCCGGGCAGTTCCATTAGGAGACACACCTGGATGCATTTGTGTAATTTTGCGGAACCATTTACATCTTATTTCGTCAATGCAACTTTTGACGGAACCTCGCTGTTTTCTCCCAAGGTAAAAGACACAATCTCCAGTGCAAACAAGAAGGAAATACCATGTCTGCTGTGAGTGTATGTTTTTCTACTCCTCAAAGGTCCCTTTCTAGGAACCAGTGAGGTGGTAGAAAGATGTGATTTAAGAAATGCCAGGGTCCTTTTCAGGAATCACTTGGAGATAGTTCCCCAGGGGCACGGGGGGGGGGACTCAAATGGAAGATGCCACCCCTGTGGCAGCAGTCATCTGCATAACAAAGGATCTAGAGATACTTTCTCAGACAGGTCCTATCAGTACTCCTGAATGGAGGCCTGACTGTCCATCTCTGAAGGCAGTCGTGGGCCATCTATCCCTGCACTAGACAGCCTGGCTAAATATCACAAAAGATTCATGGATACGGAGGATAATATCCAGAGGTTGTATCATACCATATCTTCAATCCCCTTGCAGTTCTATAGAAGATTCCTGATGTTCCACCCAGTCACAGGGAAGCAGCTTCTCTAGAGATAAAAAAGCTGTTAGAAAAAAAGAGTCATGCAAGAAGTCCACCCAAACCAGAGAGGATCCAGAACTTACTCAAGATTCTTTTTGGTGCCAAAATAGACAAGGGACTTGAGACTAGTTTTGAATCTCAACAGACTAAATCAGTCTGTTCATTACACAAAGTTCTGGATGGTCATGGTTCAGTCCATTTTGACATTTCTGCACAAGGATGACTGGATGTGCTCAATAGATCTTCAGGGTATGTACTATCACATCAAAATGAACAAGCGACTCCAGAACATATCTGCTCTTCCAGCTGGGAGCGAGTCATTATCATTCAGAGCACTGCCTTTTGGTCTCAACACAGATCCCAGGGTGTTCACCAAATGCATGGCGGTCATAGCAGCTCACTTCGGGCTGTGAGATTCCAAGTGCTTCCATATCTAGACGGCTGGCTCATGATTGCCTCAACCAGACATCAACTGATTCAAGCAAGGGACTACTTACTCAAACTGTGCACCCATCTGGGAATATCATTTACAACAAATCTCAACTCACACCACCTCAGAGTCTAGAATTCATCAGTGCTCATCTGAATGCATTCACCAAAATAGCTTTTCTTCCTCTATGTCAAATAGATACCATTCAATTTCAGGTCAAGAAGATAATTCAAAATTCTTTCCTTCCGGCATGACTGACATTTCAAGCCTTGGGATCCATAGCAGTGGCAATCAGCCTTGTACCACTTGCCAGGTATGAGAATCTTTCAATGGACATTCTCCACTCATTGGTCTATTCTCCAACACCCATTATCCAGACCAGTCAAAATATAACTCAAGCTGCAAGAGTTACCTTCTATGGTGGATCCGCTCCACTTAATAACACAAAGACCATCTTTTTGTTCAACTTAAACCCAAGGCCACAGTGACCATGGATGCGTTTCAGCTCGGATGGGGGAGGGCATTTCTTGGAAATGGACAGTCCAAGGCACATGGTCTCCCAAAGAGGTCAAGATGCATATCAGTGTCCTGGAGATAAGAGCTGTCCTCCTAGCGTTGGAGGCCTTTCAAGACACTCTCCCAGTCAGGACTATTGTGATCCAGATGTACAATATGTCAGTAGTCTGGTACATCAAAAAACAGGGGGAACCATGTTTTACCCTCTTTGTCGAGAAGCTGTGAGAGTATGGCAGAGGATGATCTCTTTCAATCACTTTCTGATAGCAATGCACATTCTGTTGAAATCCAACGTGATTGCATACAAGTTAAGTAGGTCCATTTTGATGACTCATGAGCGATCTCTCAATGTCAACATTGTGAAGAGCATATTTCATCAATGGGGCCAACCATGCTAAAATCTATTCACCTCTCCCTTCAGCAACAAATGCAGAAGGCTCTTTGCCTTAATCCCACACAGAGGGAGTCAATGAAAGATGCTCTGCTTCAAACGTGGCCCGAGGTCTCCTTTATGCTTATCCCCCATTACCCCTCATTCCCAAATTTTTACAGAAAGCATCTGAAATGAAGAGCACAGTTATCCTCATTTCCCCTTACTGGTCTCATCAGATTTGGTTTCCCTTCCTCTGACCTCATCTTCTACACCCACCATGGATTCTAGATCCAACTCCAGACCTGTTGTCTCATCTGATAGGAATGACTCACCTAAACTTAACAGGCCACTTGACCACATGGTTTCGCCAGTTCTTTTGATTACTAGACAGCCCAGGCTTTCTTTCCCAATCTGTCACATTTTATTATCTTCCCATAAAGCTTCCACCAAAAAGATTTACAAGAGTAAATGGAAATGATTTGTTCTTTGCGCCCTAAGCAAAAATTTAGATCCCTTTTCAGCACTGATTTCAAATGTCCTTGACTTTTTAGCCACGATTTTCAGTGGAGATTAGTTCCTCAGCTATTAGAGTAGTTATCAGCCATTTCCAACTTTCATCTGGGAGTAAATAAATCTACCTTATCTTCCTTTAAACTTTGTAAAGGGGTTCTAAAAAGGGCCTTCTTACTTAGACCCCCATTAAAGGATATTGCCCTTCCTTGTGATTTCAACATCATACATTAGGCCTTTTTGTCGACTTAGAGAAAGCATATGACAGGGTGACTAGAGAGGAGTTGTGGTATTGTATGAGGAAGTTGAGAGTGTCAGAGAAGTATGTAAGAGTGGTACAGGATATGTACGAGGGTAATGTGACAGCGGTGAGGTCTGCAGTGGGAGTGACGGATGTATTTAAGGTGGAGGTGGGATTACATCAAGGATCAGCTCTGAGCCCTTTCTTATTTGCAATGGTGATGGATAGGTTGACAGATGAGATCAGACAGGAGTCCTCGTGGACTATGATGTTTGCAGATGACATTGTGATCTGTAGTGAGAGTAGGGAACAGGTGGAGGAGACCCTGGAGAGATGGAGATATGCTCTAGAGAGGAATGAAGGTCAGCAGGACTAAGACAGAATATATGTGTGTGAATGAGAGGGAGGATAGAGGAATGGTGAGGATGCAAGGAGTAGAGGTGGCGAAGGTGGATGAGTTTAAATATTTGGGATCAATAGTTCAGAGTAATGGTGAGTGTGGAAGAGAGGTGAAGAAGAGAGTACAGGCAGGATGAAGTGGATGGAGAAGAGTGTCAGGAGTGATTTGTGACAGACGAGTACCAGTAAGAGTGAAAGGAAAGGTCTACAAGAGGGTAGTGAGACCAGCTATGTTATATGGGTTGGAGACAGTGGCATTGACAAAAAGGCAGGAGTTAGAGCTGGATGTGGCAGAGTTAAAGATGTTAAGATTTGCACTGGGTGTGACGAGGGTGGACAGACTTAGGAATATGTATATTAGAGGATCAGCCCAGGTTGGAAGGTTTGGAGACAAAGCCAGAGAGGCATGATTACATTGGTTTGGATGTGTGCTGAGGGGGGATGCTGAGTATATTGGGAAAAAGATGCTAAGGATGAAGTTACCAGATAACAGGAAAAGAGGAAGGCCTAAGATAAGGTTTATGGAAGTGGTGAGAGAGGACATGGAGGCGGTTGGTGTGACAGAGCAAGACACAGAGGACAGGAAGAAATGAAAACAGATGATCCACTGTGGCGAACCCTAACGGGAACAGCCGAAAGAGGATGATGATGACTTTAGGCCTTGGCTCAGCCTTCCTTTGAACCTTTGGCTAAATCTGATCTAAAATTTTTGATCTAGAAAACTGTTTTCTTAGTTACTATTACATCTGCCAGAAAAGTGTCTGAATTTCAAGCATTGTCCTCTAAGCCTCTTTATTTAGTTTTTCACAAGGATAGTGTTTCTCTACAGACCTTTTTACCAAAGATGGTTTCTGAGTCTAATATTAACCATTTCATTAATCTTCCAGTTTTTTCCAAATTTTTCTAACAAAGGCAAGTATTTGTTGCATTTGTTTGATATGCACAGACAATTATGTTAATAACTTCACAGAACTAAAGATCTAAGAAAGTCTGAGAAATTGTTTGTTTCCTTTTCTGATTCAAAGCTAGGGAAACTAGTATCTAATGTTACTTTGGCCAAGTAGTTAACTGATCGTATTACCTTTGTTTATCAAAAAGTGGGTTTAGCTTTACCAAAACCACCCAGAGCTCCATCCACTAGGTCTATGGCAACTTCATCAGCCTTTTTGTCCAGAACTTCCTTGGATGATATTTGTGCAGCTGCAACTTGGGCTAATCCTCAAACCTTTATTGCTGAATATAAACTGGATCTGGTTTCTAGGGGAAGAGCAGCTTTTGGCTCAGCAGTGCTCTGGAATTTCCTTATTTTGAGTCCTTCCAGGATTTGGGTAGCTGAGGACTCTGTTCCAAAGTTGAGGAATGAAGGAAAATGCACATCAGATTAAAAATGTATGTACTCACCATAATATTCCATCTCTGTTGTCCATTTCCATTCTTCCTCAACTTTGCATCCACCTACCCGCTCGTTGTTCTACTTCTGGAGGGATTGGAGAGTACTGGAGGAACCTCTGGTCCTTGTTTGAGCTCCAGCTTCCATTCTTTTCTTATTTTCCACTTCTCTGTTAATATGTGCAGCAAACTAGATCTAAGGTGTGTTAGGTTAGTGGGGCATTATGGGTAAAGGGAAAAGTTTGAGAGTTCAAGAATCCTATGATCTGGAAGAAGCTTCCGAGTCAGATCCGATGGTCAGATCCGAATCCAACAGCTGAAGAGGAATAAAATGCACAACACAAATGGAATGTTATGGTGAGTATGTATTCTGTTTTTTCCTTTTTTTCCAAGGCCCTAACTATATTTTCATTTTGAAGTGGGGTATTGTCTGTGCTGTATACTGAGTGGAGGGCTGTCTACAAAATGTGATGACATTGCTCTTTGCTGAGATTGATTTGAGCCTATTTCAGTACAACTGGTATGTATGAGCGTGAATTCTTTCTTTGGTGTCAGTGGGCGACTTGACAATAACTCCCAGTTTGGTGGCATCTGGAGACTTAATTAGATAGAGGTTGTGGTTTCTGGACTGGCGATCAGAAAATAAATGCTGAAAATGAGGGGTCCCAATAATATGCCCCAGGGTACCTAGTCACCTTCATACTTTCTGATGAGGCATCTGCCACTCTCGTGTGGATTTTGTCTTTTAGCTAATTTGCTGTCCATGTTATCACATAGAGTTCTATTTTGAAAATAAGTTTGCTTGCAATCTCAGCATGGGGTATGGTGTTGAATCCCTTGGGCAGGTCAAGGTATGTCTTGGGGACAGCATGACCACTGTAGACAGCCTGTGTAACTCTTTTGCAGAAGTTAACTAGATTCATTAGACAAGATCTTCCCCATGACAAAGTCAAACTGCTGAGGGTCAAGCCTAATGAAAATTTTGATATCAGTTTATGTGGTTAGTTATAATATATTATAATACATTTTTGGCTTTACAGATTAGGCTTGCCAGGCTGATGGGTTGATGGCACTATAATTCCTGGGGTTGGTATTAGAGCCACTCCTATATAGAGGGGTTTTCTCTGCAGTGCACCAAACTCCATTATGTAGAGGGATTTTCTCTGCAGTGCACCAAACTCCATGGACAATAGCTGTAGCAAAACTTGGATTAAATTAACTGAGACATGGCTGTGTGAGGCCATGCTTAGCACTATTTGTAAAGCAGCCAGGTATGTTGTCAGGTCCTATACAAGAGTTACATTAGTTAAGAAAGCTCCTTTAATACATTTCCCTTTGTAATAATAATGGAGTTAGGAGATTCATGGATATTTGGGCTTTGCATCATTTAATTTGTTTACTAGTTTATTAGCAATGTTTGTTGTGTTCTAATAGGTGGCAATATTTTGGAAAAGTACAGAGCAATGCTGGGCATTATTCTTTAGTTATTCCTTAATTGTCTGACTTACCTGAAGAAGGCACACAGTTATCCTTATCTTTAGATAATAGCTCAAGTTCATGGCTTACTATATAGTAAACCAAATAATATTTTTCACATTGTTAGTAATGATTTTTGTAGTATCCTTGATATGAGAGTTTATAGGTCTGCAGTATAACTTAAGGAGCCTTTTTTTCTTTTATTTCTAAAAAATGATGTTGGAGGCCATGATGATTTGTGTTGAATTCACTGTTATGTTTTGCTCTGGCTAGGACAGCCAGCTCTTAAATCTAAATGAGCATAGAACTCCTTCATAAAACTGCTATGTCAGCATTGAAGCTGATGTTTCCATGAGTAAACTTTGAAACCTTTGTAGAAGTGGATGAGGTTAATATGTTTGAAATCCCTGAATTCTAATATATTTGATAAAGGGATTTAAGAGATTTTAAATGTGAAATCCCATATTTATGATATGACTTAACACTGGGAAGGTAACACTAAAGGAATAGTACATGAAGTGGCTGTATTTGTAAGGACCATATTGAGAATATTGGGTACTCTACTGAGTTTGTTAAGTACCTCTTCCAAGGAGCTTTTATTTATTGGTCTGTTATCTTGTGTGCATACTCTACATTGATGGTTTAAGTGCTTCATTTTATTGTAGTTAAATTCTCCCAGGATAATGGAATAGGTCTTAATACACAGTTCATTGAATACATTTAGGAATCTTATATGATTATCATGGGACATTGAGGGCATCCTACAACAGGCTAAATATTAATAGTAAGTCCATTTTAGAGTGATTTGTAGTTCTTTCAGTTCAATTTATGGGTCTCTTGGAATCTGCCTAGAGGTGATATCATCCTAGACAAATCTAGAAAATCCACAAAAGTTCCTATCAGGCTTGAAGATATCATAGATGCAACATTCAGGTATTGAGGGGAGTACTGTCTTTACATTTAAAGCAAGGTTCAATAATTACACAGATATGGACCTGCTGCAAATGCAGGAAAACCTCGAGATCAGACAATTTATTGAAACCTCAGCACAGGATTGTCAAGATGAAAGAACTGGATCTGATGAAGTCTAGAAGGTATAAAGTGTGTATCCCAGCAAAATATATAAAATGCATCATCTGGAGTCAGTCTCTTTTCTGAACAAGAATTTGTTTCTGGATCTGAAGACATCTACAAGGATGAAAACACTTATCCCAATAAAACCTATACAAGGAATGTTCTGGAGTCAGTCTGTGAAGAAGGAGGAATTGAAATTATTCTGTTTTTAGACATAAAATTATTTAGTTAAAGGGATTGCTTTCAAAACTTGGACTCTCAACAATCCTGTGCCGGAGTTTTGGTTTGTCCTGATGCATACTGCCTGTAAACAGCGAGCTTGGATTGGAGATACTGGAGTCTTCACCTGCAAGTGAACTTTGATTTTGGTATTGTTGAGACTTCTGTCATTGAGAAGAGCCACATCAATGTGATCCGGTTGTAGGTTAGATACGTTTGTTATGTTGGAATGTTCCTTAGCGGGAATCTGCCTAATAAGGGCACTTTATGTAAGCAAATGTGTTAGCCAGTATATTGAAAGCCTTGGAACAAAAGGAATAGGTTATTCCTTTGCAAAGCAAGTTGAACTGTTGAGTATATCATTTTATGCTGACATGTGCTAGATCCCCCTGTAATGACACCAACTATATAACCAGTTGCTGAAGCCAATTACCTTTTGTTTGCACCAAAGCATCATTCTTGGAGAATGAACAATTCCACTCAGAGCCTGTGTCTTGTCCTCATTTGTCACACACATGGTGAGATACAATATGTCTCACTGGGCATATCTCAGCATTTTGCATCCCAAGCAATTAACTTTCAAATGGACCAGCATCATGGCTTAGCCATATTTGTCAGGTGAAAGGCTGTTTCCCTGTCTGAATGGCAACTCACAGTAACCCTGTCTTTGTCCAGCATTGTGAGTGGAGAATCCATGTGCCTAGCTATGTAGTCAGCTATCACTTTGACAGTTCTGTTAGTACAGTGCAGTGCTTCAGAGTAATAGATTTGAATTGATTTGACTGGTGCTGACTCTGTGCTGTAGTCATCCATAAAGGAAATGAGGTGTTGGATTTTTGCTGTCCCCTTGTCTTGCTAGTTCTAGGAGGCTTTGTTAAAGATTTTTTTCTAGCCTAACCATAAGACATTTTAATGTGCTTTTGGTTTAGATTATAGAGGAGGAGTGTGATGCTAATTATCAATGCTTTTTTGTGAGAAGGAAATGTCCAAATTAGTTAAATATTTGTACTGCTCACAGACTTATTTGCATTGATAAAGTTAAGGTAGTGTTTATAGTACCAGAGGATATCAACTGCTAAAAGGCTGGCAACAGAAGGGAGACAAGAAGGCTGACTTTCCATTTTTTGTCCAGTGATTTGGGGAGTTTAGTTTAGAAGTAAAGAGAAAATTATGTGTATTATATAAGTTAGTCTATGGTGGGCAGCCATTGCTGGGAAAGATGTGGATATGGCCACCCAAACCAGTGATGGTAGCTCCTGTCAGTGCATGTGGGAGAGTATGCATTTAAAGATGAGAGGACAAAGGCAGTCAGTGCATGTGGGAGAGTATGCATGCAAAGATGAGAGGAGTCTGTGCAAATGACACAAGTGCTGACATTACCACAGGGACAAGGTTAGGGTAAAATAAAGAAAATATGTTGTTGCTGAGATGCTGGCCAGCAAGAGCCCAAACTACCATCATGGCTGCCTGGATAACAGTCCCCCTCAGACAGGATAGTGTCTGAGCCAGAGGAAGATTGTTGTTCGGCAAGCATGCGGGCAAGCACATTGCATAAAGAATGTGTACCTGCAATCAGAGATTTTCAGGAATGGTGCATCTAGGAAACATGGCATCTCATTCAGTGTCAATTGAACATTCTTGCTGGAGATGTAGTACAACAGAATTCTGTGGTTGTTCTGTAAAACTAATCAAAAGATAAATGTGTCAATGCCCTGCACAGCCTCCAGTTAAAAGCAGAATATGAAAACCTTTCAGACATTACCCACCTCAGACTACAGGAGATTTATTTATTTATTTATTCATAGGTTCATAGGTTCATAGGAAGTTACTAGGCTATTGACCCGAGGGTCATTCCAAGCCTAGCCTATTACACCCATTGTATATCAAGTGAAAATCCAGACAATGCCCAAAATTATTATTAATAATGGTTGCCCATATCCAAGAGGGATGAGGGTGCTATCCTCAGTAGGAATTTACAGTTTCCCATCCATTCATCCAGGCTACATGTGCTGTGCTTAACATGAATTGGTAGTCTATTTCAGAGAAGTGGCAACCTCTGCGAGATAAATTTGTCTCTCCAGCTTGTCCTATTTAAGTCAAAGTCCAGATTAAGATCCATGGAGCAGGTAATTCTAGTCCTGTTTGACCTGTGGATGTGGAGCAACTTCATTAGGTTGGGGTTGGAGATTGCTCTGTATGTCAGGAATAAGTCTCCCAGAATAGTCTATATGCTACCAAGTAAAGTGACAAGGGGCTTGTGCTACAGTGCGGAAAAGGGCAAATTTCTATATGTTGGCCAAGTCATTTCCCTTCTGGGAAAAATATTCACTTATGCGAATGCTCGATGAACAGCCATTCGGCGACCCCGACTTAACAAACAGCCGTTCACTGCAACTAGACTCTGACGAACCAATACAGACCCGTACTAGGCCTTCTAGGCTCTCTGACAATGTTTTGAACTTGTCTGCTTAGGGTATGCTCAGAGTAGCAGTTTTGGGAATTATTCAGGCTGAGAGATTGAGAGTCTGTAGGTTGGGGTGCACAAACCTTCCCTTGTCCTGAGTCAGTCAGTAGGTCCACTCTCTGCAGCAACTGCCATGGATTCTCACTGGTTAAACTTGGTAGCAGAGGATACAAGTGCTGCCTAGGCCAGTCTGGGGCTATCAGGATGACCCTTGGGTCTTCCCTGATTTTTAGGAGGACCTTTAGAAGAAGAGGCAGTGGAGGAAATGCATAAACAAACAGGTGGTTCTAAAGGAAAGAGAAGGCATCTGTCCTCCAAGCTGTGAGTAAATTGCTCCTAGAACAGCAACTTTCCAGTTGAGCATTTTCTTTGGTGGTAAACAGGTCTATCTGTGGGGATTCCCATTTTTGGACTATGCTGAGAAATATTTCCCAGATGCAGATGCCACTTGTGGGGCTCCATCGAGTTCCTGCTGAGATGATCTGCTAAAGTGTTTCGAGTCCCTGGGATGTACTGTGCCATGAGGTGCAATGCCAGAGACTGAGCTGTCTCCCAGACCTGCACTGCTAGTTGACAAAGAGTAAGAGTGGGTGCCCTTGTCTGTTTATGTGCCACAAAACTATGGTGTTGTCTGTTTTGACAAGCAGGACCCCTGGTTTTCACTGATCTTTGAAAGCCACTAGGCCCTTTTGCACTGCCATCAGTTCTTTCCAATTTATGTGCTTGTGTCTGAACTGACTTTCTCATCTGCCCTGAGATTGAAGGTGTTGGAAATGAGCTCCCCAGGCTGTCTCTGAAGCATCTGTTGTTAAAGTCTGGCCCTGCGGGATGAACCTGAAGGAGAGACCCAGGTTCTGGGAACATTTCTGAGTCCACCATGTAAATTCCTCCTTGAGGCAAGAGATCAGATGAATTTGTCTCCAGGGACTGTGAGTGCTGACACCACATATCTCATGACTTGAATGAGGCAGCTGTCTAGACAGGTGTAAATCTGTATCCCTCTTGTTTTGCAGAAGGCAATCACAGAAGCTAAACACTTTGTGAAGACCCTGGGAGCAGTAAACAAGCCAAAGGGCAATGCAGATAACTGTAAGTGACTGGTACCTGCTCTGAAATGAATAAAACTTCTGCATGATTCCTCTATAAGAATGTGCAGGTAAGCATCTTTTAGGTCTAAGGTGACCATTAAGGCCTGAGGAGCTATCATGGCAAGAAGTTTTTTGAAGAGTCAGTATTTTGGATATTGGTACCAGCAGGGACTGATTGAGGATGGACAGGTATAAAATAGGGCACCAAGAGCCTTCCTTTCTGGGTACCAGTAAAAGCCTGGAATAGAACCCTTTCCCTATTTAGTGTTCTGGCTCTGGTGTCACTGAGCCCTGTGAGCATAGGTTGTGAATATAAGAAAGGGCCTCTGCTCTTTGGTTTTGTGAAACATCCAGATGACCTGAATACCTTATTTATTTATTTATATTTGTTTACTGGGGTAGTGCACTGGTCAGTGTTGACCAATTTCAGGACACAGACACTATTATGCTATCTTGTTTTTCATGTTACTAAATAACTGTTTTTTTCTGAAATTGCCTTTGGCTATACAATCCACAGTATTTTAGCTGAGATATGTTCCTGTCTAAAGGAAGGAAATACCATGTAAGTCTATAGAAAAGACAAAACTTTACTGTAAAACACTGTCTCTGTGGTTTATCATAAATAACTTTGCTCAGAAAATGTTAACTCATTCAAATCTATAGTACCTTTTTGTATGTGTCCAGTTAACACCCATAACTTCTTATGGTGTCCAGACTGTTACTGGGTCTGTCTTTTTTTTATTAAGTGACTTATGAACTAATAAGTTCACCAGTCCCTTCAGTCAGACAACTTTCTGTAGAAAAAAAGTAATGCACATAATATGACTGAATAAGTGCTTTTTTTTGCCAGAATATTTTATTCATCTGTAAAGAACCATGCCAGCCTAAAGTTTATGGTATCATTGTGCATTTGGTAAAACCGTAAGACAAAGCACAAGTATAAAGACTTTTAATGGTTCACTTTCATTGCACCAATCAGAATGCAAAGGCTGGAAAGCAACTTACAGCTGAAAACAATGTGACTTTATCACTTAGTTTTCCATTCACAGTAGCTCCTGTAACGTGTAAGGCAAATGCTTTGTCCTTCACTCTTCTCAGATTACATAATGAATGAATGAATGAATGAAAGCTCTCTAGAATTAGGCTTTGGTCGTTGTAGGAGTAACTGATTGTCATTTTGCCAAAAGGTTTAATATATATATATATATATATATATATATATATATATATATATATATATATATATGTGTGTGTGTGTGTGTGTGTTTGTTTGTATATATACACACATATACCCACTTGTATTTAGTATGTCTTACTGTACTTTTGTAATCAGTATATCAGCGCTTTGAACATGGTTAGATAATTCTGTCATTTTTATGTTGCAGTGAGTTAACAGAGATATTGGCTAACAAGTATATATTTTAACATTTTCTATGTTTTTATTTGCATTCGTCTGTAGAACAATATCCAAGGTATGGTTTTTGACTGTGTCACAAAACAAGCATTTGATATCATCATCATGATTCTCATCTGCCTTAACATGGTCACTATGATGATAGAAACAGATGACCAAAGTAAAGAAATGGAAAGTACTCTGTACAAAATCAACTTGGTGTTCATTATCCTTTTTACTGGAGAATGTGTCCTGAAGGTGATCGCACTTCGCCATTACTATTTTACCATAGGATGGAACATTTTCGATTTTGTGGTTGTCATTCTCTCCATAGTAGGTAAGAAATGCTTTAAATAATACTTTTTTAGCAGCATATTGTATATTTCCTTATAAGTAGACATTTCCATTGTTGCACTCACTTTTTACTAAAAAGTTGGCGAATAAACTCAAGGGAACAAGGATAACCATAACAATAAACTTCTTGCTGCTTCTTAAAATGATTCATAAAATTAAAAAGTACGCCTACACAATAAGAGCAGACAAAAGTCATTAAATTCCAAACAAGATGCCAATGAATCATTTCTGACCACAGAACAAGTTAGAGTGCAGAGATATTTCTTGTTAAGTTGAAAGATATGGAGGTTTAGTATTCATTTCTGCTCTCAAAGAGATGTCCCCTTTTCTGGGTCTTTTTTCTTAATCCCTAGATTTCTGAGTAACACGTTAAAACTGGTTAGCTGACGTGGTAAAGATGCTAACTGTCTTGGAAAGAGATACTTGGTGGTGTAAGCCAAATGGCATGCATTATAAAGCATTGACTTGTAGTCATCTTCCTTTGAATGCACCTATTAAACAAGAACTTTCTTTTCTGGTCCCCAAGAAAGAAGCCCCATTAATGTGGGGAGTGTATTATTATTATCCTATGTTATTATGCCCTCACCTGGATGGACTGCATTATGTGATTCATGTAGAGACATTTTATTTATTATTTGTTTACCAGGAAAGTCTGATTGGGATAAGACCCATTTTCAGCAGAGGCTCAGGGAGAAACACTCCAGACACATGTCTTGAATGTGGGAGGAAGCCTAAGCACTTGGAGGAAATCCACACAAATGCAGGGAGAACAGGCAGACTCTACACAGAAGGCATCCGAGCTGAGAATCAAACCAGAGAACTGCTTGCTGTGAGGTGACAATGCTAACCGCTGTGCCGTCCAAACTGCAGTCTCATATGCAATATAATTAAACAGATGGACAGCATATTCCAGTTTGTCTAGCAGAATTCCACTGGTTCATCTACTATAACTAAAAGTGAGAATTCTCCAAAATTATTTCTCTGTTAGTGAGGTCTATAGTTTTCCTTGTATGACATCAGCCACCACATGAATATGAACTGTTTCTCTCTCCAGTCATTTCAACGAGGTCTGTTGCATAAAACAAATTAAAGTAACACTTTCTTACTTTAATGATTTAAATCTAGCATAACAATATCAATCTCTTAGTGCAAGAAATCTGAACAAAGCCTAAAATAATGGGGGGGGGGGCGCAAAGGCCCCAAAATAGGGACAAATTTTAAATATTGTTCTTATAAACTTAGAAAGTTGCTAGAATAAAAGGATTTGTGTTAAGCTTCATTTTCTGAAGCATATGAAATCTGAAACTCTAATGCATGTAATTATTTAGTGAATTCAGTCCTCAGTGATTTGTCTGAAAAGCATAAATCTTATTATTGTGCAAAATAGCATTCACTTATAAAGTCATGTTTTGCTGATAGCATACCTTTCATAGGTAAATACTAGGCTATCAATTTGCATACTATTACAAGCCTCGCCAATAACACTCCTAATCAGGATCAAACTGTACCACCTGTCTATGAGGTAAAGACTTTAACCATTATGACAATTCCTCCCCAGTCATCCAATGAAAAAACAGCAAATCATTTGTGACCCCACCCCAACTCATTATCACAAATTCTACCCCTTTATGTATCTAAACTTATTTCAGGCTAAATAAATAGCTATTTCCAATTTTGAAATAAAAATAAATATACGGCCATCAAACACTGAAAAACAAAAGGAAAAAATTGCTGTCCAAGACCAAGAAGGAGCAGGTGCCCAATTGGAAGCAATTGAACAAGCCTGAACAAGCAAATAAGAGCACTAGTGAAATCCTCCAAAGCAAACTTTGAGAATAAATTGGCCAACTCTACTAAAGACAATGATATGGCTTTCTTCACATATGTCTGCAACCTCAAAGGAAGCACCCAAATCTGTTCAGAACTGGTGGTCAAGGACATCAAATATACAAATGTTGTAGATATAGCAAACTTGCTGGCTGACAGATTCCCCTCTGTCCCCCCATCAGTAAATCAGGACATCCAGATTACCTTCTCCCTTCCCCTTATATCTAGGGAACAGGTTATCACTGCTCTCTCAAAGGCAAAAAATATAGCCTTCATGGGACCCGATAACATCCCAGGCTGCATCCTACATGAACTCAGGCAGGAACTTGCAGCATCATTATGCACACTATTCAACCAAAGCCTGAGTACTGGCTTCTTCCCAGCTGAGTGGAGGACAGCCACTGTCATCCCTTTACACAAAGGTGGAGCGTCCACCAATCCGGGAAGTTATAGACCCATCATCCTAACTAGCTTCATCTGCAAGGCCATGGAACGGATTATCATTGACCTCATTAACAAGGACATTGACAACCTCCAAACACTTGATCCCACACAGTTTGGCTTCATCAAGGGGAGGTCATGTTTGCTAAATTTGGTTGACTTCTTTGAGACAGTCACCACAGCCATAAATGAGAAGATGTTGCACACTGCCTACCTTGACCTGGCCAAAGCCTTTGACACTATTCCCCACTTGGGCATAATAGATAAACTCTCTCAAATAGGCATCAATCCATATGTTACCAGATGGGTAGCAAACTGGCTCACTGACAGAACCCACGTAGTCAAAATAAGGGAAGCCACCTCAAGCAGTATACCTGTAACAAGCAGCGTACCCCAAGGTTTGGTCCTGGGGCCTCTGTTATTTGGGATATACTTTTTTGAGGTGCATGCCAAAACCATGACTGACCAAGTTTGCAGATGAGTGCAATCTGGGTGCTTTCATCAGTTCCCCTAGTGATGTGGACATCCTCCTAGACATTCTCTCTCAGACAAATAACTGGTGCCAGAAACATGGCCTCAAGCTGAATAGCAAAAACTGCATCATCATCCTCCTCTTTGGGGAAAGTGATGTCCCCACAAATTATCACATTAATAACAACATCCTAAGCATGCACTCAGTCATAAGGGGCTTTTGACCACCATGTTGCTTCTGTTGTATGGAAAGCCTTCTACATGGCCCACCTCATAAGTAACGATTTCTCATCTAGGGACAAAGAGGTCATAACATCCATGTATTCTTCCCTTATAAGGCCCATTATTCAGTATAATGCCCCTTTCGGCATGTACCTCACAAAGCACATGCAGCAGCTGGAGAGACCACAGAGGTTTCTCACCAGGAGAATCCAGGGCCTCAAACATCTACCATACACAGACAGGCTAAAGCCCTGTCCCTCTCCTCAGTTTCATACATACTCCTCAGAGGTGACCTCTGTCTGGCATACAAGGCGATCACGGACTCCACCTTGATGGGACTACTGCATATCCGCAAGTCAAGCTCCACTTGAGTAACCCACACGCTCGGCCTCAACCTGGTCTTTGACATCAACAAAACTTGTTAGCGGGACAGATTTATGTCCCGGAGACTCCTCCATCTATGGAACAGACTCCCTCTCCACATCAAGCAGAGTAACTCTTTATACCTTTTTAAGTGTAACCTGGATAACTGGAAGGGAAACAGAAAATATACCCCTGGGATTCCACCCGTGTCCATGCTGGACAGGGGCATTGGGTGCTGATTTGTCTAAGCATGGGCTAAACTCTTGGCTAGGCTTATAAGGGCATCAATGCCAATAGCTTAGTAACCTCCTATGATCCTATGAAAATTTTTCTATTCACGTGTGTGACAGTCTGAGTTCCTCAGGGATCTGTTCTTGACCCGCTTCTGTTTACAGCTTTCATAAACGAGATAACTCACTGTGAAAGCCCACTATTACTGTAATGTTTCAGCATTAAACTGCAGTACAATTTCCATTCATTACAGACATTCCTGACTTCATTAGGATTGCATCTTTACTAACCCAAGTAAATATATGGCTATATCTGATCTTTCTCATCTCTCTGCAGTTCATACTAAATTATCTGTATTACTTCACTAGACTAGATAAATATGGGTTTATTCAGTAGCATTGCTACTTATCATAAGTGACTTTCATAGCAGAACATAGATGAATGCCTTTCATCAGATCATGTAGCTCCTTTTATTCTCTCCTGCTTTTATAACCCCATCTCATTGACCTCAGGAGTCTACCTCCAGATGTTTATCATTCTCACTGCTACAGCAGTCTGTAGCTATTTAGGTTATATCCTGCCCCGTATGACATGGCTGGCCAGTCTTCAAATGTCTCTGGTTCCCTTCTTCACATGTTCTCAGGCTGCTGTGCCTCGAGATCATTGTGGAGAAAACAGCAGCCTGGGCACCAATTTCTTCAGTACTTTTTTGCTGCCCTCAAGAGAGCACATGATAAATGGTCAGCTTCAGTCTTCCATTTCTGGCAGGTAGGTCCACTTTGGAGAACCATTCCACACAGAAATATTTTTTTTTTTTGACAAGTAATTGGGATTGGGTCTCATTTAGAATACTGGTAATTTACTGTGTTGACATTGTAGCAGAGACATCTTATCCGACAAGTTAGTTATTGGGACTAATTAACTATGTCTGGGGCACTTCGTCTTAAAAAAAAATGTGCTGCTTTTGTACTCTCCCTGTGTGAATTAAAGGAGTTAACTGTTTTAAGGAATTACTAGTGTATTTTGTGAGTGTGACAATTTATCAACATTTTTACTTAATTCAGTGACACTTTCTGTGAAAAGGGACTGTGGGATTGTGGTGGATTGAAGTGTACTGCTTGGGCTTTTAATTTCGTGACAAGTGGAAGTATATATACTGCTTGTGAACACTAGACTGACAATTTACCTTCAAACCAACTTATTCCAGCAGGGTCTACTAGCAAACAGGTTTCTCTAGAGTTGCCACCCTTCATTGTGGCTGAAACCAGATGAAGACCACACCCCTCCTCACACTACCAGTAACCGCACTAATCTCTTCCCCTCTCTTTGACTACATCCCGCTCATTTGATGATGTCTTTGTCACGTCAGATGAGTGGAAACCCCTTCTTTTTCCATTTGTGATGCTTTTCTTTCTGCTGATTTACTATACTTTACTGTAAAAAAAAAAACATAGTAAATATGATGATTTAACAAACTTTAATAGTGAGTTTCTTTTTTTGAAACAGCATACCGGAGTTTGTACAGTGTTTTGTAGCCAATCAATTTGATTTCTGGGTAGTCCAAAACAATGGATAAATGCCAATGCTAGGTTTCTCCCTCAGCAGGAACATGGATACCCCTACAGTCCTGTCGTTTCTCATCCTGCTGCACCTACAAAGGAAAAACAAAATAAAAAGCACCTGCCTGTATTGCAGGTTCAGTCTGTGTCTTAGCCTTTGATGAGTGACTCTGTAGTGGCCATAGCTTGATGTTCATAACTCTTACTGCTGCAGTGGCCTTTAGTTATATGTGTTGTATCCTGCCCATCATACAACAACTAGCCAGCTTCACAAGGCTCTAGGTCTCTGCCACAGCTACTCTCTATCTGCTGATTGTCTAACCCCTTGGACAGAAATCAGTAGTTAGAGTGCAGGCAATTTTTGGAACTTTCTTGCCACCTCGAGAGGAAGCCACTCTGAGACTAATCAGGAGCGGCAATTGTCTTTGATCTTCATTTCGGGCAGATAAGTCCCTAAAGGGGAACACTTGCATACAGAAGTTATTGCCATTTTAAGAAAATATATATTTATTTTGGATTCATGTCTTTTTCTTCAATGTTTGGATGATGATTGGCAAAACACTGGCATCCCAAATATCAAAATGAAAATCAAAAAGGAAAAAACAAATGCTAAAAAAAAAAAAAACTAATTCCAAGATCACACTACAATCCGAAAGGGCAAATTTCCCAATCCCTGTTATACCCCAGTCACAAACAGTAGGCACTCATTTACTCCTGTATGTTGACATTAGCAACACTGACATTTACATTTCAGCCTTGTTTGTCTTTCAGCTTTTCCCGGTTAGGGGTCACCACAACAGAACTCCGGTCCGCTAATGATTGGCAGTGGAATTTTATGGTGCCGAGTTGCCAGCCCGACTCCCAGCCTTCAAAGAAGGCACACCCATTCATGCACGCACCTACCTGCATGTCTTTAAACATCACTAGACTGTGGGAAGGACATGCAGACTCCATACAGAAGGCGGTCCAGCCAAGAATCGAACAGGAGAACCTCTTGCTGTGATGTGACAACACTAACCTCTGCACCACCACTGCCTACATTTCAGCCTTGTGTCACTTGATATTTGTAGTTGTTGAACTTTTGACATACACCCATTTATTTTATTTGCAGATTAAGAGCAGAATTCCCCCTTTTAAAAACTGTATTGGTTCGATATCACAGGTTTTCACAGGGACCACTATTTTTACAACAGGGTTTATTTTTAAGTGTTGGAGCAAATTTTTTCATATAAGTGGATTGCTTTTGAGAACTTGTATTTGTTTGTGCAAGTTTTAGTACTCAGAAAGTATTTTACAGATGAGGAAAAGTATATTAACTTGAATAATTATGTATATTTCATGGCAGCTTACCTTCATTTTTTTCTGTCAGGGCACTTCAGAAAAACTTTGAATTCTGACAGGGCTTTTATGTTTTTATTGTGCTTTACTTTTGAGTGGGATTGCATTGAGAAGTGTGTGTGTGTGTGTGTGTGTGTGTGTGTGTGTGTGTGTGTGTGTGTGTGTGTGTGTGTGTGTGTGTGTTGCTTGTGAACACTTCTCTGATGAGCTACCTTCTTACCAACTTGTTTCAGCAGAGCTTACTGGTAATCACACTTCCTCATCTGCTACAGCATGGATACTTACTCCAGTCCTACTGGCTTTTCTACCACCATACTTGAAAAGCAAAAGCAACCCATTAAGGAGGCCTTGCTGCCACCATGGGCTCAGACCATGCATAAGCTGCCAGTGTTGACTCTGTAGTGACTGTCTGTTTTTCCTCAGACCATTCACTAGTATCTTCGTGTTCCTGTAAAGTAGCCCCTTTAGCCATCTCTGTGGTTATTCCAGGTACAATCAGGGTATGGGACAACTATCTTCTTTGGGTTTGAGAGATACTCCATGAGGGTCTACTCCCGATGGCAGAGGAAAAAGACCTTTTTCCAGAGGTGAAGTCCATTCCATAGTTAGTTTTCTTCCAGAGAAGTCCCTGCAAAGAAAAAAAAAAAAGGTCAGACATTGTTCATCTGCGGACATAGTGTTTTCTTGTAATGATTATTGCCTTACTTTAGTCAAGGAGTTATTATGGACTGTTAATCCTGGAACTCAGAAATCCTTACTAGAGTGCAATCTCAATAAAGACATTCCTAAAGAAAGTTTCTCAGAGGACTGACATTGACAAAGACAGACCATCTTCCTTCCTCCTTCGGAGATTCTCAAGCCCAAAACTCTGATTCTGAGGAAAGTTGGTCCTCTCCATCTTTCTTGGATGAGTTTTCCTTTAAAGAAATTATTTCCAGGATGAATGAGGCATGTTTTAGGATGTTCCCACTGAACCAAGGAGATATCATGATATTTTACAAGTGGATTTGATAACATACTACACCCATCCCTCCTATTTTGCCAACCTTGGAGGATGTGTTTAATACTGCCTGTAATAACCCTGACTTTCAATCTTCACTCTTCAAAAAGGCATATTAGACTTTATAAAATACCTAAAGCTAAAAAATTCTTGTTTTTTCATCTTTAGACTGACCCATCTGTCATTTTGACATCTTTGCCAGCTAGATACAAACTTTTAGTCAATATTAATCATTCCTCTCTGGATGAAGAAGGTATGCTATTGAACAGTTTTAGTAAGAGAATCTCCACTTTTTACACTTTAAGATGTAAAATTCTTGTCTACGAAGCACATCTTTGGAAGTTTATTCTTTGCTGTGTAGATGATTTAAGGGAACAGACTGCCACATTTCCTTCAGAAGGTAGCTCTTATCTGAATCCTATTTCTAATCTGTCTTAAGTACCTAAATATACTTTGAAGGGTGCTTATAAATGTCCAGATGCTGCGTCTAGGGCCACTATTGCTCCTACAGTTTTGTGGAGGAATGCTTAGGTTTGTAACCAAAGGTTTGCTGATGAAGTAAGCTTTTGAGATTTTAAACTTTACTTTAGATAAGGGCATTTTTGTTTGACCCCTCTGCTACTCAAGTCCGCAAACAGTTTCATGGAAGAAGAAGATTAATTCAGGGAGTTTATAAGATTTTTCAAGTCCCCAGTTAGAAATCTGTCAAATCCTCCACTCTCTTTAAAGGATAAAATAAATGATTCCTGCCACCTCCTGGCAAACATGGATCAAAATGAGCTGGTAGGAGTAGGAGCAGAACTACAAAGTAGGGATTCTTTTCAGAAGAACGGGCAGTTTCATCCTCAGAATGTCTATGCTCAAGCTTTTCTCCTAAGACTTTTTTCACCGGTAGGGGGCCCATTTGGGGATTATGTACCACTGGGTCCTTGATATTTGTGTTAGTTACTGCCATCCTGTCTGTCCTGCTCCTTTAGCAAAATATATTTGTCTGCATATGGATCCTCCTCTTTCTTTTCAGCCTTTCCTGAAGCTTTTCTCCAAAGAGGTTTTTCACAAGTAAGATGAACTAGTAAACAAACAATTGGTACTTTATCGGTATCTTTACTTTGTGCAGGAAAAGTTAATTCTGTCTACCTTTGAACCAGCTCTTCTGGCTTTTTTGGCTCACTGTCTCATACTTGCAAGCACAACAATTTCTGGGCTTTATCAATGCAGATACCCTTGACCAGTTAGTACGCACACCCACCAGAGGTTCAAACATACTGGACCTGGTACTCACCAATATGGAAAAGCTCTGTACCCCCCCCCCCACCCATCCTCATATAACATCCTCATCATTGAGGTCAGACCACAAAACTGTCTCCTTCAAGATAAAAATCAACTCAGTAACCCCAGCGGACCCTGTAATAGTTAGGAACTATTCCAAAGCAAACTACATTTGCCCTTTTTCCATTGTAGTGTGATCCTGGAGTTAGTTGTTTTTAGCATTTGCTTTTTCTTTTTGATGTTGATTTTGACATTTGGGGTGTCAGTGTTTTGTCACTCATTAGTCAGAAGTCCCAGTAACTAAAAATAACTTGTCTTATAAGATGCCTCTGCTACAATGTCAACACGGTAAGTTAAAAGTATTCTTAAAGAAACCCAATCCTATTGTATTAATTGATAGATTGTCAAAATTCAGTGCCCCTTCCAACCTCAAGTTCATAGCCACCTATGTGGAATTGTTCACAGAGACCCTGTACAACCATGTAAATGGTTGTATAGAGGTCGCTGTACCTGCTAGAAGTAAGACCAAAACAAACTTTAAAAACAAACCACACTGGTAGAATCCTTAACTTAATACAGTATATAACCAAAGGAAGAAATTGCTAAAATCAGGAAGGGCAACTTCCATAATTATAATAGCTCTCTAATTAAACTAAACAGAAAACTAAGAGGACTAATTAAGTCCAACAAGGCCAATTATAAGGCTTCCAGGCATTGCAGGGTAAAGATAACCACAAAACCTTCTACAGCTATTTCTGAAACGTCTACGGCCGCACACAAGTGTGTAACAAACTGGCGGCCAATGGTGCCACCTTCACTGAGCAGAGAGACACAGTGAATTTGCTGGCTGACAATTTCAGCTCAGACCTCACCCCCTGAAATACCCACAAACATACCCCCAACTATTAACAGGCAGCAGGTCCTGGCGGTGCTTGATAAGGCAAAAATACAGCCTCATTGGGCCCCAACAATATCCCAGGATGCCTTCTGAATAGCTTGAAATATGACCTATCAGGACCACTTGAGTCACTTTTTAACTGTAGCCTCAAAACAAGCTTTTTACCAAGAGAATGGAGGACTGCAGTGGTTTTCCCACTTCACAGGGGTGAACCATCACCCCAGAAACTACAGCTCTGTTAATCTGACTTGCCGTAACATGCAAAGCCATGGAAAAAAAATGATCATGAAAATCATCAACAAAGACACAGGCAACCTTTAGAAACTGAACGCAATCCATTCTGGCAAAAAGAGGCCATGCCTACTAAACCTGGTGGACCTCTTTTTGAGAAGATCGCCAAGGCAATGGATGATGGGAAATAATGCATATCACCTATCTGCACCTGGCTAAGGTGTTTTATACAATGCCTCACTCAAGTATAGCTGACAAACCCATCAAATGGACATAAACCTCTATATAACTCACTGGATTGCCAAATGGCTCACAGACAGGACCCAGGAAGTCAGGATTTTGTGATACCACCTCCCCACCTCCACTAAGAGACTCTAGCCAGCAGTGGGGTACCTCGTGGCTCTGTGCTAATTTTTCTACTTTTCAGAGGAAAAAGCTAATGTCAAGGGCCTTTGGCTGACCAGTTTCACAGATGACTGCAAATTGGGAGCCATCATACATTCCCCCTATGACACAAACAGGGTTTAACACAGACACATTATTTATGCCAAAGCCATGCACTAAAAGTCAATGACAAGAAATGCATTATAGTATCTTCAAGGAAACCTGCCACCTAAGCTAATTACTCCACCGATAAGACATCCCTAAGAGATGACCTGGTCGTCAAGGATATGGGAAAATATGTAGACAGTAATCTAGCTTTTGACCAATATGTGGCCAAGGCATTAAGAAAATCATTCTATGTCACCCAACTTATAAGTAAGGACCTGGCATCTGGGTCTAAGGAAGTCATACTGCCACTTTATTTGACCCTTATCAGACTCATCATTAAGTACAATGCCCACTTCAGAATGTGTCTCACTAAACATATATGCAATAGTTGGAACACCCACAAAGGTTCCTTACCAGGACAATCCAGGGTATAAACACATTGTTTTATACAGATCTCCTTGAAGCCCTTTCTCTATACTCTGTCTCCTACAGGTTACTGAAAAGCGATCTATGCCTGGAATACAAGGCATCCTTGCATTCAATCCTAATGGACATTTTGCATATCCACAAAATGAACAGCAACAGAACCACTAGATCAAAGGATTTAAATTTTGCTTTTGACATAAAAAAGACATGTTGGCAAGACAGATATGTGTCTCAGAGGATCCCCATACTTTAGAATAGGCTCTTTGCCCATGTGTAGCATCGTCTATCCCTAACCCTAGTTTAGTGTAACCTTGACCAATGGATGGGAAATCTGAAATTCACACCAGGTCTGGACCCATGTCTCTGATAGACAGAGGCAGACAGTAATGCCCAAGCTAACATACCTCTCCCCCCACATAAATTTTGTAACTAACATACCCCCCAATAAACACCCATGATACATAGCGACACAAGGGGGTTGATTTGGGCAGCTAAGCTTATAAAGGCCCTGATGGTCATTAGTGAATACCCATGATTGCCTGTTTTGCTTATTGTTTTGCAAGAGGGTTTCTGAGTAGCAAGCTCTTGCAGTGGGCAAACCCTATTTGGTTTTCCATATGTACAGGGGTAACAGAGGTATTTTAGAACAAATCCCCCCGTTCATGTCATTAGTTTCGGAGCGTGTGTTGAATCTATCCATATATCTCTCTATATTCTATCCAGAAATTTATAACCAGGGAGGAAGGATATTCTGTCTACTCTGAGCATGCCTGCTCAGTTCAGGTACCACCTAATTAGAACAAAGTCCTTTAGGCAAGCTGAACACCTGTGAACTTATTATGATGTAAGAGTTGCCAGCTGGTTGTTCCTTGCTGCTTTTTTCTTGTTATTCCCACCATAGTAAAACATTTCTAGGCAGGATCAATGCACATTCTACTAGAGCTGTATTTTCGTTATGTGTTTATAGGTAAGTACTAGGCTAGCTGTCCTCGTGGGAAATTTAAGTCGAGCTAATTTTTCTTTCAAAGGTGAGGATTAAACCCTGTAACTGTGAGATAAATGCCTTCACTAATATAACAATTTGCAGTCCCCTAATCTAAACACATTATAAGCTCATACTAAGCTGAGAGTCTACAGACTTTTACAAACTTAGTCAATGGCCAGAGATTAGAATCAAATCCTGTACCTTGCATTTGTGAGCTAAAGAGTTTAACCATTATGCCAACCCCTTCCCCATGCTTTGACAGCATACTGAAAAGGGGTAGAGCCTAGAAACATTCTGTAGTGACAGTGGCACAACAGGTAGCACATTTGCCTTTGGTTTAGAAAGCTGTGAGTTCTGTTCCCACATCTGATACATTAATTGCTGACACTGTAATACAGTATGTGAGTTTCTCATCCATTAGATGAGATAGGTTTAGATTCCAAAGACATGCATATGGAGCATTTCTCCCCGGGCCTCCGCTGAAAACAGGCTCTGTGTAACCTAGTCAGACATTCCCGGTCAACAAATGTTAAATAAATAAAAATAAATAAACTTGTAAAAGATCCTGCATATATGCATTGGAGAAGATCAAGTGGTTCTGGAAAGATAATACAAATTTAGTACCAGCTCAGATCACCTGTAATACATCACAGGATGTTATCTTGCTTCATTCGTTGTTCTTTATTTCACACATAGCAGTTGTGTATAACTCATTCCATGGGCAAGGGTGCAAATATTCAATATTTTTAAAATATTATTAAAAATCATGCGAAACAAGCAGTAAAATAAGGGATGTGCAAAGGTTTCAGAAACTTGTAATTTAAAATCCAAACAAGTACCTCCTTATACAACTATAACAGTTCCGGAGGGTCACAGGTCCGGAGGGTCACAGTTCCTTATGCCACATTGCTAAAACAGGTCTATAATGATTAACCAAACACAAAACACATTGTCATGGAAAACTACAGCAAATGCACACTAATAATGTGAATTTACCAACTCAGAAGACAAAATATTACACAGAGTAAAAAAAAAAAAAACATTTTAACAGTCTCTGCTCCCTGCACTACTGCAGACTACGACAGCACCAGAAATGAGGAAGAGAGGCTTTATGCTGATTTTAAGAATCTTTTTGGCTTTTCTTGACTGTTTTTGCTAACCACACTTCTAAAAGCTATTTTAAAGTAGTCTTGTTACTATTTCTACTGTATTTTGCTGTTTAAATTGTTATACTGTTTGTGCACTTGGTTTCTGATTAAATTTAAAGTTTAAACTGCATTTACTGTTGTAGGCTACACATTCAAATGCAATAGCTTTTTCTGTGCTTATTTACCATTTAATTGCATTGCTGTGCTTAATTTAACCTTAAAAAACAAAACAAAACCCCACAATTACTATCTGTTTGCTCATTTCCCGCCTTTTTCTATACTAAAATAGTCTGGAGCCCAGATTTGCTGGTTTCAGGGCTTTATTTTTGTGTTTCTGAATTGTCTAAACCTTGCTGTGTCCAGACCTTGCTGTGGCAGAGTAAAGTCTTTCTGCTTATCAGTGGGAGTGGTAAGCTGCCTATCTGTCGCTACAGGAGTGGTTTTTAGCTCAGGAGGTTGGGAGGATGGCCTAATGGTTAAGGTGTTTTCCTTACAAGCACAATGTACAGGGTTTGAATCTTACAGGGGATAATTGGCTAGGCTTAAAAAATGGCTTGCAAGGGCAGTTAGCCTAGTACTAATCTATGAACTTATGAACCTAAGGAATTGTACCTTATTGGCTGTTTGGGGGCTAGGCTTAAAAAATGGCTCGCAAGGGCAGTTAGCCTAGTACTAATCTATGAACTTATGAACCTAAGGAATTGTACCTTATTGGCTGTTTGGGGCTGCTTTCTATCAGTTTCAACTTTCTGGCTTAAAAACCCATGTTTACATGGGTTTGCGCTTGCTTTAGC
This sequence comes from Protopterus annectens, assembly GCF_019279795.1. NCBI lineage: Eukaryota > Metazoa > Chordata > Ceratodontiformes > Protopteridae > Protopterus > Protopterus annectens. The sequence continues at coordinate 1,201,430,728 of NC_056737.1, forward strand.
TCAGCGGATCCTGTTTGGGCGTCCTGCAGACTACTACAGCAACATAAATGAGGAACAGAGACTTTTTGCTGATTAAAAGTACTTTTTTGGGGTTCCTATCAGCATTTCGAATGTTGAAAAAGCCGAATTTAATTTAATTGAACTGAAATGTTCGAAATCTCAGAACAATGAACTGTCGGAACATCGATTTCTTTCCCAAGGAAAGAAATCGGTGGCCCGTCATTGGAGTTTGCTATTTCCTCCACTGTGGTGCGGTCTCGGAGTTGGTATATTTAAGTAGGGGGGTGTGGGGGTGAAGCCCCCACTTCTGTCAGTGTTTAAAGTATTGACATTTTTTTCTCTTTTGCATGGAACACTGATGTTCTGTCAGTTCGCTCTTTTGAAATTTCGAACATTTCAGTTCAATTAAATTGCATTTGACATTTTTGGCATTCAATATGCTGATATAGACCCCTTTTTTGGCTTTTCTTGACTGTTTTTGCTGCCCGCACTTCTAAAAGCCATTTTAAAGTAGTCTTGCTACTATTTCTACTGTATTTTACTGTTTAAATCGTTTTACTGTTTGTGCACTTGGTTTCTGCTTAAATTTAAAGTTTAAACTGCATTTACTGTTGTAGGCTACACACTCAAGTGTGATAGCCTTTTCTGTGCTTATTTACTGTTTAATTTAACCTTAAAAAAGTATATATATATATATATATATATATATATATATATATATATATATATATATATATATATACTGTTTGCTTATTTTCTACCTTTTTCTATACTAGAATAGTCCAGATCCCAGATTTGCTGGTTTCAGGACTTTATTTTTGTGTTTCTGAGTTGTCCAGACCCTGCTGTGGTAGAGGGAAGTCTTTCTGCTTATCAGTGGCAGTGGTAAGCATTGAGCTGCCTATCTGTCGCTAGAGGAGTGGTTTTCAGCTCAGGAATTGTACCTTATTGACTGTTTGGGGCTGCTTCCTTTCCCTTTCAACTCTCTGGCTTAAAACCCCATGTTTGCTTGGGTTTGCACATCGTGCAGCGCCAATTAGCTAGGGTTAAAACAATTACCGGCACCAGAAGGTATGCTCTTCAAATTTTCCCTTAGAACTAGCCAGTTGTTAAGTTTTAGCACTCAAACCTGATTCTTTGAGCTTAACACTTGCTTAGAACTCGTAAGTACTAGATAGTCTCTAAATTGCTACAACACTCAACTTTCCTTGCTAATTAAGGAGGAAAACATTTTTAGTACTTAAATAAATAAACACCTACCCAGGCGTGTCTAAGGGTCAGTTCCCAGTGTTTTCTCCTGTCCACCTATTGAATCTGGGCATCTTGGGGAAATGTAGCAATTGCTTCATGTACACAGACAACCCTCTTCTCCTACCACCCAACACTACCACCTGTGAGAGATGCACTTATATAGCCAAGCTGGAAGCCAAACTCTCTCCAGCCAAGACTGTACTAGACAGTCAAGAGGAGACAGTAAACACTTGCACCACACCACACATAACACATAGTCCTTCAAAACCTACACCACCAAAACCCACACAATGTAACACAAAACACACACCTACATACGCGGAGCCTCTTAATATAAATCTGCCCAAGCAACAGAGACCTCCGAAGCTGAAATGCAAACAACCACCACCCTCTGACACAACCCAAGTGACATATAGCTCACAATACCAGTGTGCCACTCAACCTCAGCTCCTAAGGCAAAACAACATACCCAACACACTAGTCATAGGTGACTTTATAGTCAGGCACACTGAAGTCCCACTCACCAGGCTAAACAAGGAGAAATTTACAGTCAGCCGCCTGTCACATGCCAGGGTTTAAGGCTGCAGAGAGCACCCCTGCATTACCAGGCTACAATTCTTACCACACCTTCCGGCCACCTAACCTGGACCGAAACACTAAAGGAGGAGGCGTGTCCATATTCATAAAGGATATCCACACCTCCAGGCTAGTTGCTCAACATAATGGATCTGAAATTATCCAAGTACAATTAACACTGGAAAAGTCTGCAATTCAGGTTTTAACTTGTTACAGATCCCCCGCCATGCCCCAGGACACCCACTCCATGTTTCTTGATATACTGGATAATATTAAGGTACAGCCCAATACCTTAATATTGGGAGATTTCAACTATCTCACCATCAAATGGGAAACCTACTCATGTACTAACTCATTTGCTCAACATTTTCTGGAATTCATCAATTCGTCAGCTTGTCCATACTTCCACCAGAGGCAACAACATCCTCGATCTTGTCATTACCAATATGGGTAACAGATGCTCCACGCCAGAGGACAACTCCTCGCTGGTCAGATCCGACTACAAGTTAATCACCCTAGACATCCATATCCTGTCCCCCCCCCCCCCATTAAGGAAACCACCATAAAAAACTTCTCCAAAGCCAACTTCTTGCTTCTTAAGACAGAAGTGGCTAACTTCACGACACCCATACAGATGGAAAATAGAGGCACATATACAAATGCACTGTATAAGCACATACACGAGTGCATGGACCGTGCCATTCCCAACAGAACCAAGATGCTGTCCTCCAAATAAAGGAAGCCAATCTGGTGGTCCTCTGCCATAAACAAACTCTACAACAGAAGGAAGAAACTGTTGCAAAAAAAAAGTAAAATCCCACTATTGCAGGAACTCTGTGGTCAGCCTCAGTAAGAAGCTGAGATCCCTGATAAAATCCTCCAAAGCTAGTTACGAACAAAAATTGCCATGGATTCTAAAGACAACCACAAAGCATTCTGCATCTTTGTCAAGAATGTCAATAGCAACACTCAGATCTGCTCTGAGCTACAGCACAATGGCACTAAATATACAGAAACAAGTGATATTGCCAACATCCTGTCAGACAGGTTCAGTGCTAACTTTACCCCCTCACCCCCCCCAAAGGTCCCATCTTCATACCAGAAGATTGCAAAGCCCCTGTAATCACGGACACACAAGTAAAGACTGCACTCTCAAAAGCCAAGAACACAGCATCCATGGGACCAGACAACATCCCAGGCTGCGTTCTGCATGAACTACAGAATGAACTGGCACCCCACCTAAGTACCATGTTCAACCATAGCCTCACTTCAGACTTTGTGCCTTTAGAATGGTGCACAGTGAAGGTTATCCCACTCCACAAAGGGGGTGCCACCAATGAAACCAGGAACTACTGCCCCATTAGCCTGACAAGCCTGGTCTGCAAAGCCATTGAACGCATCATCCTGGAGCTTATAAACAAATACATAGGTAACCTCCAAACTCTGGACAGCACTCAGTTTGGGTTTGTAAAAGGTAGATCATGCCTCCTAAACCTGATTGACTTTTATGAAGCTCTCACCCAAGCCGTAGATGAGGGAAAGGTGGTGCACTCAGCCTATCTTCACCTCGCCAAGGCTTTCAACACCATCCCCCACTCTGGTATTATAGATGAACTCACTGGACTGGACATAAATCCCTATGTGACAAGATAGGTGGCCAACTGGCTCACTGACAGAACCCACACAGTGAAAGTAGCCGACTCTAAATCCGACTTCAGACCAGTGACAAGCCGGGTACCACAGAATTTGGTCCTGGGGCCTCTCCTGTTCCATATCTACTTCTCAGAAGTCCAGGCTAATACAGCTGGTCCCTGGGTAATGAAGTCTGCAGACGACTGCGAACTAGGAGCCATAATAGATTTGCCTAAGTATGTGGACATTCTACAAAGAGGCCTCGCTGAGACTGATGCTTGGTGTCAAAGTCATGGCCTAAAGCTCAATGCCAAGAAGTGCATTGTCATTCCCTTTGGGAAAAACACCGTACCTATGAACTACCACATAGGCGGTAGCCTACTAAACACCGAAAGTCTGATAAGAGACCTTGGGACATAGGTGGACAGTATTCTCTCCTTTGATAATCATGTCACCACAGTAGTCAGAAAATCCTTCTATGTGGCAAACCTCATCACAAAGGGGTTTTCCTCCAGAAAAAGAGAGGTCATTGTTCCTCTCTACTCTTCCCTCATCAGACCCATTATAGAGTACAATGGCCCATTTGGCATGTACCTCGCAAAACATCTACAACAACTAGAAAGGTCACAGAAATACATCAGTAAGATGATTACCGGCCTCACCAGATCTGATGGGCATGCTACACTTAAGGAAATCCCAGTCTCTCTGGGCCACACACTCCAGGGACCTCAACCTTGTCACCACAATAAACAGAAAATGCTGGAGAGATAGATTCCTGTCCCAGAGACTTTCCATGGTCTGGAACAGACTACCCATTCATGTCAAGCAAAGCTCCTCATTAGCCCTCTTTAAGAGAAATCTTGACAATTGGATGGGAAACAGGAAATTCACCCTGGGGATCACTTCTGTGGCTCTGCTCGACAGGGGCACAGGAAAATAATTTTCTTGGGTGGCAAAAGCCAGGGAACCTCTTTTGGCTAGGCTTATATGGGCCCTAGGGCTGATAGCCTAGTACTTACCTATGAACCTATAACGCACGCACTTAGGTCAGTCCACAGCAAGTACAAATATGACTCTGTCATTGTCCATGTTGGAGTGAATGACTTCAGATGTACCTCCCTGGACTACATGAAAAGAGACATGGAGGAACTCTTGGATCTTGTAGCCCAGGCAGATATGACCCTAGCCCTGGGTAGCATCCTGCCATCGCCCAGAATGATACCACAGTACAAGGACAAAATGATTGACTTCAACAATTGGCTAATCTTCTGGTGTCATTCTAAGGGGAACCAGTATCTGTCTGCCTGGGATGACATGATCGACAGACCATGATGCTTTTCCAGAGATGGCCTGCACCTGTTGCCCCTGGGATTACAGATACTGGCTAAGGATCTTGCCAGCCCATAGTGCCTTTTTTAGGCAAGTTTCAAATGAAAAAATTACCACTGTAACAGGTACAAGCAAGCAAAATCTGAGGGTGATGCTACTCAATGCTACTCAATGCTTGAAGTCTAAACCTCAACATGCACTCACTCGAGGCACTCCTTAAAATGGATAACATTGACATCTGTGCAGTGACAGAGACCTGGTTCAAGACTCCAGAGAGTGCCCCTGCAATACCAGGCTGCAATTCATACCACACCTTTCGGCCACCTAACCTGGACCGAAACACTAAAGGCGGAGGCATGTCCATATTCACCAAGGATATCCACACCTCCAGGCTAGTTGCCTAACATAATGCATCTGAAATTCTCCAGGTGCAAACTAGGCAAGACTGCAGTCCAAATTGTAGCTTGCTATAGATTCCCCCACCATGCCCCAAGATTCCCACTCCACTTTTCTTAGAATACTGAAAAATATTAAGGTACGACCAAATATCCTAATACTGGCCAACTTCAACTACCCCACCATTAACTGGGAAAACTACTCATGTACCAACACATTTGCTCAACGTTTTTTGGAATTCATAAATTCCAACGCCTAGGATCAACTTATCCATACCCTCACCAGGAGCACCAATATCCTAGAATTGGTCATTACCAACATGGGTGACCGATGCTCCACACTAGAGGTCAGCTCCTCGTTGGTCAGATCCGAGCATAAGCTAATCACCCTAGACATCCACATCCCGCCTCCACCCTCCATTAATGTAACCACCGTAAAATCTTCTTCAAATCCAACTTCATGCTTCTTAAGATCAATTGGCAAACTTCACGACACCCATGCAGACGGAAAGTTGAAGTATGACTGCTGAATCTTACACCAATGCACTGTACGAGCACATACACGTGAGCATGGACCATGCAATCCCAAATAGAACCAAGACACTCTCCTCCAAAAAAAGGAAGCCAATCTGGTGGTGCCCTGTCATAAACAAACTCTACAACAGAAGGAAGAAACTGTTGCAAGAAAGAGTAAAATCCTATGATTGGAAAAACTCCCTTGTCAGCCTGAGTAAGAAGCTGAGACCCCTCATAAAATCCTCCAAAGCTAATTAAGAAAACAAAATCATCACAGATTCTAAAGACAACCACAAGGCATTATATAGTTATGGCAAGAATCTCAATGGCAACACTCAGATCTGCTCTGGGTTACAGCACAATGGCACTAAATATACAGAACCAACTGATATTGCCAACATCCTGGCAGATACGTTCAGTGCTAATTTCACCCCCCTTCACCCCCTAAATGGCCCATTTCAATACCGGAAGAATGCCAAGTCCCAGTAATCACGGCCGCACAGGTAAAAACCGCACTCTCCAAAGTCAAGAATACAGCATCCATCGACAAGACAACATCCCAGGCTGTGAACTACAAAATGAACAAGCACCACACCTAAGTACCATGCTCAGTCATAGCCTCACTTCAGGCATTGTGCCTACTGAATGGTGCAGAGCTATGATTAATCCAACTTCACAAGGGGGATCCACCACGGACGCCAGGAACTACCAACCCATTAGCCTGATGAGCCTGATCTGCAAGGCCATGGAACACATAATCATGGCACTTATAAACAAAGACATAGGTAACTTTCAAACTCTGGACCCCACCCAGTTTGGGTTTGTGAAAAGTAGATCATGTCTCCTAAACCTGATTGACTTCTTTGAAGCAGTCACCAGAGCCATGGACGAGGGTAGGGTAGTTCACACAGCCTATTTAGACCTCGCCAAGGCCTTCGACACCATCCCCCATTCTGGAATCATAGATAAACTCACTAAACTGGGCATAAATCCCTATGTCACACGATGGGTTGCCAACTGGCTCAGTGACAGAACCTACACCATGAAAGTAGCCGACTCCAGACCAGTGACAAGTGGAGTAACACAGGGTTCAGTCCTGGGTCCCCTTTTGTTTGGCGTCTACTTCTCTGAAGTTCAGGCCAACACTGAGGGTCTATAGCTAACAAAGTTCGCAGATGACTGCAAATTGGGAGCCATTATTGAGTCCCCAAGTGATGTGGACATTCTACAAAAGGGTCTCACTGAGACAGATGCCTGGTGTCAAAGCCATGGCCTCAAGCTCAATGCCAAAAAATGTATAGTCATCCCTATTGGGAAAAAACCCTGTGCCCATGAACTACCATATAGGCGGTAGTCCACTTAACACCGAAAGTGTGATAAGAGACCTAGGGACACAGGTGGATAGTAGTCTCTCTTTTGATAACCACATCACCACAGTAGCCAGGAAATCCTTGTACATGACGCACCTCATCACAAAGGGATTCTCATCCAGAAGAAAAGAGATAATTTTTCCTCTCTACTCATCCTTCATTAGACCTATTATAGATTATAACACCCCATTTGGTTTGTACCTCACAAGACATTTACAACCACTGGAAAGACCACAGACATACCTCACAAAGAGGATCACTGGCCTCAAATAGTTGCCCAATGCAGACCATCTCAAAAAACTCCAGCTCTACTCTGTCACATATCGCCTACTCAGAGGCGATCTCTACCTAACATACAAGGCCATGTCAAACCCAGAGCTGTTGGACATGCTACACTTAAAGAAATCCCAATCCCTCTGAGCCACATGCTCCAGGGACCTAAACATTGTCACTACAATAAACAAAACATGCTGGAGGGATAGGTTCCTTTCCCAGATACTTCCCATACTCTGGAGCAGACTGCCCATTCATGTCAAGCAGAGCACTTCATTAGCCCTCTTTAAGAAATATCTTGACGATTGGATGGGAAATAGGAAATTCAGCCCGGGGATCACTTCTGTGGCTCTGCTCGACAGGGGCACAGGAAAATAATCTTTTGTGAGTGGCGAAAGCCTGGGAATCTTTATGGCTAGGCTTATATAGACCCTAGGGCTGATAGCCTAGTACCTACCTATGAACCTATGTGGAGGCTGTTCCCCCTACACTTTCATCTCTAAATATACTACCTGCAAAGTTGTTGCACAGACTTAGAGAAAGGGGTGACTTAAAAAATGTCCTTTCCTCAGAGCCTACCACTGTTATTGAAGCCCATGTACCATATTCAATAAAAGAAGTTCTGTGAAGTGAGACATTGACAACGTAAGCAGAGGTGTACAAGGTAGCAGTAATGTAAATGTTGACTAAAGCAGCAATTCAGAAACCACCAGAAAACCCACTGTGTGAGAGATCATTGTCATCATCATCATCATCATCATCCTCTTGACATTATTATTATTATTATTATTATTATTATTATTTATTAGTAGTAGTAATAGTAGTCATTCAAAGACATGCTGTAGGTGGATTGGACACTCTAAATTGGCCCTAGGTGTCAGTGTGTGCATGTATGTGCCTTCTGTGGAAGGTTGGGTACCAGACTGGCAACTCGACACTGTTAAACTCCACCGCCAGTTGTTCTGCAGACCATTGTTCCACTGTGGTGACTGTTGTCTCCTTGTATGGAAATCATCTTTTTTTTTTTTTTTGTTCAGTTTTGGAACACTGATGATTCTATTTCCTGAGCCCTATAAGTCACAGCTTTACTTTTCATCGATTCATCAAAACGTATAAGGCCATAGACCATAATCACTTTGCCAATACCCTACCCTGGGGCACCTCCTGCCCATAGAAGAACAAAACAAGTCAGGCCCGGGATGAACTTACAGGCATCCATTTCGTTGTCAGAGTATGTCTTAAAGAATGTGAGAGTATTACTCTGTTTTATATGTAATAGAAGGTTATTCCATGCCTTAAAGAATGTGAGAGTATCACTCTGCTTTATATGTAATAGAAGGTTATTCCATGCCTTAAAGAATGTGAGAGTATCACTCTGCTTTATATGTAAAAGAAGGTTATTCCATGCCTTAAAGAATGTGAGAGTATCACTCTGTTTTCTATGTAATAGAATGTTGTTCCATGCCTTAAAGAATGTGAGAGTATCACTCTGTTTTCTATGTAATAGAAGGTTGTTCCATGCCTTAAAGAATGTGAGAGTATCACTCTGTTTTATATGTAATAGAAGGTTGTTCCATGCCTTAAAGAATGTGAGAGTATCACTCTGTTTTATATGTAACAGAAGGTTGTTCCATGCCTTAAAGAATGTGAAAGTATCACTCTGTTTTATATGTAATAGAAGGTTGTTCCATGCCTTAAAGAATGTGAGAGTATCACTCTGTTTTATATGTAATAGAAGGTTGTTCCATGCCTTAAAGAATGTGAGAGTATCACTCTGTTTTATATATAATAGAAGGTTGTTCCATGCCTTAAAGAATGTGAGAGTATCACTGTGTTTTATATGTAATAGAAGGTTATTCCATGCCTTAAAGAATGTGAGAGTATCACTGTTTTATATGTAATAGAAGGTTATTCCATGCCTTAAAGAATGTGAGAGTATCACTCTGTTTTATATGTAATAGAAGGTTATTCCATGCCTTAAAGAATGTGAGAGTATCACTCTGTTTTATATGTAATAGAAGGTTATTCCATGCCTTAAAGAATGTGTATCACTCTGCTTTATATGTAATAGAAGGTTATTCCATGCCTTAAAGAATGTGAGAGTATCATTCTGTTGTATATGTAATAGAAGGTTATTCCATGCCTTAAAGAATGTGAGAGTATCACTCTGTTTTATATGTAATAGAAGGTTATTCTATGCCTTAAAGAATGTGAGAGTAGCACTCTGTTTTATATGTAATAGAAGGTTATTCCATGCCTTAAAGAATGTGAGAGTATCACTCTGTTTTATATGTAATAGAAGGTTATTCCATGCCTTAAAGAATGTGAGAGTATCACTCTGTTTTATATGTAATAGAAGGTTATTCCATGCCTTAAAGAATGTGAGAGTATCACTCTGTTTTATATGTAATAGAAGGTTATTCCATGCCTTAAAGAATGTGAGAGTATCACTCTGTTTTATATGTAATAGAAGGTTATTCCATGCCTTAAAGAATGTGTATCACTCTGCTTTATATGTAATAGAAGGTTATTCCATGCCTTAAAGAATGTGAGAGTATCATTCTGTTGTATATGTAATAGAAGGTTATTCCATGCCTTAAAGAATGTGAGAGTATCACTCTGTTTTATATGTAATAGAAGGTTATTCTATGCCTTAAAGAATGTGAGAGTAGCACTCTGTTTTATATGTAATAGAAGGTTATTCCATGCCTTAAAGAATGTGAGAGTATCACTCTGTTTTATATGTAATAGAAGGTTATTCCATGCCTTAAAGAATGTGAGAGTATCACTCTGTTTTATATGTAATAGAAGGTTATTCCATGCCTTAAAGAATGTGAGAGTATCATTCTGTTTAATATGTAATAGAAGGCTATTCCATGCCTTAAAGAATGTGAGAGTATCATTCTGTTTTATATGTAATAGAAGGTTATTCCAGCCATGGGGAAGTGGTGAATAATAAATCTGTCCCTCCATCATGTCTTATTTATTTGCTGATGGTGAGTAAAGTCTTTAGTTTGAGGTTTTGTGATGCTATTTTTTGTGGAGGTATATCATATCAAGGAGAATTATGTCAGTAACAGCGCAAGATGCTAGGGATAGATCACCTGACAGGAGTCTACAAGAGGTAGATTATAGGGACAGTTTCAAGCATGTCTTGGTAGCTTATGGTCTTTAATCAGATGGTCTTTCTAGCTGTATGATGTGCATGGAGAGGTATATACTAAAAGGGGCATTATAGTCTATAACTGGGCTGGTAAAGACAAAGTATAGAGAATGAGAACTTCTTTTGACTGGATGAAATACTTCTAGTTATTAAATGAACTGAATAGTAGGACTTTCTTACTACTCATACTGTGTGATGGTCACAGGATCGGGATTTGTTTAAGAAGGTACCAAGATCTCTAATGACTGCGTCAGTCTGGATGGTCACAGGATCGGGATTTGTTTAAGAAGGTTCCAAGATCTCTAATGACTGCATCAGTCTGGATGGTCACAGGATCGGGATTTGTTTAAGAAGGTTCCAAGATCTCTGATGACTGCATCAGTCTGGCTGGTCACAGGATAGGGATTTGTTTTAGAAGGTACCAATATCTCTAATGACTGCAACTTTCTGGATGGTCACATGATCGGGATTTGTTTAACAAAGTACCAAGATCTCTAATGACTGTATTAGACTGGAGCGGGGTACTTTCTGTACTAAATGCTGCTGTTGAGATTTATTAAGCTAAGGTAACAATGCTACATTTCTTTGCATTTAATTTAAACTTGTTTTTTACAGAGTGATTTTTATGGCTTGGCTGTTGCTGTAATAACATGGTATCTCAGAACTTAACTGCATAAAAATGAGCATTATTATTGTCTGCTTAGCTTGCTAGCCAGTGAGTTTGTGTGTGGAGGTAGTAAAGTATGCAAGTAATTGAGGAATTGGCTTTATTCAAGTCATAGTTACCTAGAGATGTAAGCAGATAAAAGTTCTCTGTTAGTCATTACCTTGTGGGTATAAGTAGTGGCAGGACAGGTTAAATGCTGTCAGTCAAATCTTCATTGTTCAAGACGAGAGTAGCAAAGTCAGAAATAACAACCTTTTTTAATAAGGAAGATGGAAAATGTAAGCCAGCGCCAGTCTACTTACTTGATAAAATATAAATAGTTAAATGTGAAATAATAAAGCCTGTTTGCTCTTATTCCGTTCCCCATGGTTTGTATGTATGTAAATCACCGGCATGAGAGAGGGATGAAACTTCAAAGTGTTGGCCATTTCTCAGTTGTTTTATTAGCTTAATGGTAGAGTAACTGGAATGGTACGCTGGAAGGTTTGGGTTTGAGCCCGCAGTGAAACATCTACTTCCTTTGTGCTGAGCATTTAACATGACCTATGTCTCCCAAAACTTTTAATTAATATAGCACTATATCCAAGTTAGGATTCGGTGACTTCTTTAATGCACCCTCTTCTGTTCCTGGCTATGCCTTATTACTTGTGTATTATGGTGTTGGGGGTGGGGATGCTCCTACCATTAATTCTGTTTGTGCTGCAAACTGAGCTTTGGTTATGTATGACAAATAGTCTGGGAACTACCCTACTTGGTAAAAAAAATTAAAATGAAAAAAAAAAAAAGTGTAATTACACTTCCTGCATCTTCATTGGTCTGTTTCTGTGTGACTCATATATGTATGCAGGAGACACGGAGCTTCAAAATGGTTGTCAGTTCTCAGCTGCTTCAGTAGGTTAATGGCAGCAGAAGGTCCTAGTAGAAACATACACTTCTGTAATGTTTTGCTTCTTGGCTTTGACCAGGTCCTGTGCTTCCACATGCTTCTAATCACACAGCAGTTTATTTCAGTTTTAGCTCAGGGAGTTTGTTTATTTGTATGCTTTCCCCTTGTTTATCATAAGACAGTAAACTAAGCTTAACTTTAACTTTAAATGCCCTACTTAGGATGAAATTATTAAAAACAGCCATCAAGCATTAACACGGGCACTATGATGCTGCTAAACCAATTCTTTTAACTTTTTTATGTTTACTGAACTGAAGGGAAAGTTAATTTCATGTTAATTAAGTTGGGGAAGTTATTCTTATCTCAATAAGTCAATAAGTCAATGAGTATGATTTGAGTGATGCATAGGGATGTGCAGTGTATATACTGGTAATAAGTAAACCACCTGGGAGTCTTCAAAACCACAAAGGACTGTGCATGGAATTCAGTGCCAGGAACAAAGTAAGATGTTGCATGATAAAGTCAGAGCAAGCCCGTCTCTGGAAGTAAAAGCAGATGACAGCATAGAGTAGAAGTACATTGTTTGCTGTACGCTTTACCTTCTGTATAATGTTACAGGATAGGCATTGAAATAAAATAACACTACTCTACAATTTTACAATAGTAAATTTCACAAGACTGTTGGTCTGGTTAAGGAAGCATCTCACACGTTTCTTTTTTGAGATTGCCCCAAATCTCTGAGCCAAAAGAAAGGGAAAACTGTAGTAGGTCTGCTGTAATACAGCAAAGAGCATCAGTGCCAAACATAATGCCTTTACCTGTTGTTTAAATTAGGATGATTTATTTGGAGAGAGTAACAGGTGCTGGAGAAAGTGAAAGTCCAATTAGTGATGAGCAGATATCTTCACTGACTCATGGGATGAAGAAAACAACAAACAAGTGAAAGACAAACAAGTTTCCCTGCTGTAGCTGAACTCAAACTTGATGCACTAAACATAAGCCCTGGAAGACCTGAAATTTGGACAGAGGACCTTAAGAATACAGTTTTGTTTATGGTTCCAGCTTGTTATTAAGGATTATAAAACCTATACATCCCCAAGTTCATTACTGTTTCATAGAAACACATTTGATTGAGCAACTAGAAAAAATATTTCATAGCTCATCAGTTCAAGTTCAAGTAGAAACAGTTCATTTTCTTCATGTAATTGTGACCAATAAATGATGACATAAACATCCTAACTGAATGCATGTTTATTCCCTCGCATTGTTTACAGAAAAGAATAAAAGGCAGGAGCAGCTTTGGGCTAGCAGATTTAATGGCAATATTAAGTGTGGAATGAGTCTGATAGGTCCAGATTATTAAAAAGTCCTACAGCAGTTTCTGGACAAGATTTTCATTTTGGACTAGTGAAGGCAAAATTAAATTTAACAATAAAAACAAGTGCAACTGCCAGTTAGCAGAGGGAATAGTCTAGTAGTGCAGAGAATTAAGACTATGAGCTACTTTCTGTGGTACAGAGTTTGATTCCCTCAGCCTTCATTTGCCTACAGTATCACACTGAGCAAGTGACTTAAATGACGCAGTGCTTTGGAGCAGTTAGGAAACTGGGCTGTGCTTCTCAGTGGTCTTCTGGGCTGCATGTCTAGTAACGATGTTACACCCTTCAGCTCAAAGGACATTGGATATCCATACTGCATAAATAATATGTCTCAGTACTTTACCTGTGAAGGATCGTAGAGTCATAGTAGCTGAGAAGCTTATACTTTTGTTTAATATTGCTGTCATTACTAGGAGGTGTATCATTATAAGATGTGCTGTTTTCCAGCCATCATACTTTCATTGTATACTGTACTTTCTGTTCACACCCAGAACACTGTTTCACTTTTGTACATATAGGAAGGAATGAATAAAAAAAGATGGAGAAGGTTCAGAGATTTTACACAGATGATTAGGGATTTAGCCTTCTTACCATATTCAGATTGTAGCACAGGTTGCTTGTAAATGCTCTGCTTCAGGTCACATAACCTAGTCTCCCTAATCTTTGAAATATACTGCCTATCATTTTCACTATGGAATTTTTTTAACTATTATATATAACTACATAATATATATATATATATATATATATATATATATATATATATATATATACGACCTACTGGGAGGGGTGCCCTTATTGGCCACTGTGTACCCGCCATAAAGCCCAGCAGCCCTGGGTCAATAAGCAACTGGCCAGTGTCCACTTGCCCAGCCTACCGGGGATAGCTCTGTTGAGCGAAAACTGGACAGAACCAATCAACATGTTACACTCAAGATGCAGCTTGGAAGTGGATGACATGATGGCTTGGAAGAAGCTGGGCATCCTATGTATCCAGCAGGCTCACATAGTGGTCACAGAAGTGAGATATCTAAATATAATTGCTTAATACTCTGTGAAGATGTTGAGGAAAAAAACAAAAAGTCCTTAATAGTGTGTAAACTTTAATAAGACTCTGCTAGTGCAATTGAAACAGTGAAAAACATTGTTCTAAAAAATGGTCAAGCACTTTTGTCCCATATACATAAGAAACTTCATAAGAACCATTGAAATAAACTGAACATTATACAGGGTAAGACATAGGTCATATGACCTCAGTTAACAATTATATATGATCTAGTACTGACTTCTCCAACCGTCTGCTATAAATACATAAATAAATAATCATGTTAATACATAGAATTGTAAAACCTCATTAAAAATTTAAAACATTGAAGTAGGGAAGAAAAAATATGTAATGTATTTATTAAAAACACAAAATGAATGTGCAGAAGTGCTGATAAACCTCCACTAAAATTATGACTTCATCTCAACTAAAATTCATTTAAAAATAATTAAACTGCCGAAGGGTATGTTAAAAAAAACAAATATATACTCAGTCAGTAATTAGTGTAAACCACTACATGCTGTAATTCCAATGCTTTAAGTTTTAAAATGGGTACTATAATAACATTTTCATTAAGTCGAGGGATGGCTGTTGCATTTAATTTGAGTTGACAAAGAAGTTCTCTTTTTTTCAAGCTCAATTTCCCACCAACCTCCACTGGCTATGCACTGTTTCTAGGTGTAACACAAACAACCCCCTTTACAAACACGCCCTGACATGTCCCAGATTTTCCAAGTTAGGTCTGGAATTATTGAAATTGTTCAGAGAAATGCCAGGGGAGGTTGGTGCCACAAAAGGCTATCAAGTGTGTTCTGGTTGTTAGAGATATAAGAATCCCCTTTCCTGCTTACTAACATAAAATGGGATTCACAGGGCCAATTCAAACTTTGTAGTAGAATTCCATGTACAAAATGTACAAAATTAAAATGGAATAGAGGAAACTGGCAGACAGGTTCAGTGCAAATTTCTCCCCTCCCTCCCCCCCAAAAGGAGAAATATCTATCCCACCAGAGTCTAGCCTCCCAAACATCTCAGATGCCCAAGTGAGAGCTGCTCTCTCTAAAGCAAAAAACACAGCATCAATGGGACCGGACGGTGTCCCCGGCTGTGTGCTACACGAACTCAATGAGGAACTAAACCCACACATAAGGCTGCTGTTTAATCTTAGCCTTACTACAGGATACGTACCCAAAGAATGGCGACGGCAACTGTGGTCCCACTCCACAAAGGCGGTGCTTCTACGGACCCTGGAAATTACCGCCCCATAAGCTTGACGAGCCTTGTCTGCAAAGCTATGGAGAGGATCATAATGGAACTCATAAATAAAGACATTGGGGACCTACAGACACTGGATCCTACCCAATTTGGCTTTGTCAAGGACAGATCCTGCCTCTTGAACTTGGTCGACTTTTGAAACAGTCACTAAGGCCATTGATGAGGGTAAGGCAGTTCACACAGCCTACCTTGACCTAGCAAAAGCATTCGACACAATACCCCACTCGGGCATCATAGAAAAGCTCACCAGCTTAGATGTAAACCCATATGTCACAAGATGGGTTGCAAACTGGCTCAAGGACAGAACACACAGGGTTAGAGTTGCTGGTGCCATGTCAGACTCTAAGCCAGTCACGGGCGGTGTCCCACAGGTCTCAGTCCTGGGCCCCTCTTGTTCGGCATTTATTTTTCTGAAGTGCAGGCAAACATAGGGGATTGTGGCTGACAAAATTTGCAGATGACTGCAAACTGGGCACCATAATTGACACTCCATCAGACACAGACATCCTCCAGAAAGGTCTCATAGAAATGGATAACTGGTGCCAGAGCCATGGCCTTAAGCTAAATGCCAAAAAATGTATAGTCATACCCTTTGGGAAAAACAAGGTAACCCCTAATTACCACATAGGTGGTAATCCATTAAACACGGAAGAAGTTATCAGGGACCTGGGGACCCAAGTTGACAGTAACCTCTCTTTTGACACTCACATTGCCAAAGTGGTTAGGAAGACCTTCTACATTGCCCACCTGATCATGAAGGGATTCACATCCAGATCAGGAGAGGTCATGATTGAGTACAACGCCCCATTCGGAATGTACCTTACCCGACACCTGCAGCAGTTGGAAAGATCCCAAAAGTTCCTCACCAAAAGGATAAAGGGGCTCAAACATATGTCATATGATGCCCGACTGAAGAAACTCCAGCTCTATTCAGTCGCATACCGTCTGCTCAGAGGTGATCTGTGCCTGACATACAAGGCCATGTCCAACCCGGAATTAATGGACATGCTCCACCTCAAAAAATCCAAATCAACCAGAGCCACGAGAGCAAGAGACTTAAACCTCAACACGGATATAAATAGGACGTGCTGGAGGGACAGATTCATCACCCAGAGACTCCCTACACTATGGAACAGAATCCCAGTCCATGTGAGGCAGAGCCCCTCACTGACTCTGTTCAAGAGAAATCTTGACGAGTGGATGGGAGATCGTAGGTTTACCCCAGGAATCATCTCTGTATCACTGCTGGACAGAGGCACAGCAAACTAATGGGTATAGTATTCTCATCCTAAGGGGTGGTGAAAGCCACACACACTCTGGCTAGGCTTATAAATGCCCTAGGGCAGATAGCCTAGTATGAACCTATGAACCTATGAAACAACAGGCATCACCATAGTATAATGAATAAGCCAAACACTATGCAAGACTAGATGTCATGAAATACTGTCATACTGTGTGCTTACTTGGACAGCAAGCAGCCATGTTAGTTTTAGTTAGTAGTCCTGGAGCATTGCTAATTAGTCACATTGTAGTGTGAATTCCCTAGCTGAAGTACTGTGTATAGGGCAACATACAGCACAGTAAAGTAAATAAGAAGTCTGTAAGTCCCTGCAAATTCAAAATATTTTGTACTGTTTGCAAAGAATTCTGTATTGATTCAAAAGGTCTAGCAGGATTAAATATTTGCCTAACTGCTTCATCATTACTGGTGCCATTCCATTGTTCTGAACTCCTTGTTAGAAATTAAGTGCTGCACTCGATGCTGCACTTGAGGCTTTTTTTTTGTTTCTTTACTTGTACTACCTTTAGTAGTAAGACTACTAAAGTCTTAATGGAGGGATCAAGCAAGCAAACAAAATTGCTTTAAGAGACAGTATGAAGACAAAAATGCAGGTTATGGTTTAAGTATTTTTCTGTACTGAGAATGAAGAAGGCAAAGAGAGAAGGCAGCACTAATGATCATAGGGGGTTACTAGGCTATTGACCCTGAGGCCCTTATAAGCCTAGCCAAGAGTTTAGCCCATGTTTAGACAGATCAGCACCCAGAGTCCCAGTCCAGCAGGGACACAGGTGGAATCCCAGGAGTGTATTTTCTGTTTCCCATCCAGTTATCCAGGTTGCGCTTAAAAAGGGATAATGAGGTACTCTGCTTGAAGTGGAGAGGGAGTCTATTCCACAGATGGGGGAGGCTCTGGGACACAAATCTGTCCCGCCAACAACTCCTATTGATATCACAGACAAGGTTGAGGTCATGCGTACGGTTTGGAGTACTTGCAGATATGCAGCAGTCCCATCAAGGCGGGGTCTGAGATTACTTTGTATGCCAGACAGAGGTCACCTCTGAGGAGTTTGTATGAAACTGAGTAGAGGGACAGCGCTTTTAGCCTCTGTGTGTGTAGGTGTTTGAGGCCCTGGATTCTCCTGATGAGGTACCTCTGTGGTCTGTCCAGCTGCTGCATGGGCTTTGCAAGGTACATGCCGAAGGGGGAGTTGTACTCAATGACTAGCCTTATAAGGGAAGAATACAGGGATTTTATGACCTCTTTGTCCCTGGATGAGATACCCTTACTTATGAAGTGGGTCGTATAGAAAGCTTTCCATACAACGGAAGCAACATGGTGGTCAAACGTCAGGTTGCTATCAACCTGGGTGCCCAAATCCCTGACTACTGATTGTGTACTTAGGACATTGTTATTAATGTGATAATATGTGGGGACGTCACTTTCCCAAAAGGGGATGATGATGCATTTTTTGGCATTCAGCTTGAGACCATGTTTCCTGCACCAGTCATTTGTTTGGGTTTAGACCCTCTTGGAGGACATCCACATCACTTGGGGAATTGATGACTATGCCCAGCTTGCAGTCATCTGCAGACTTGGTCAGCCATAGCCCACTGGTTTTGGCCTGCACCTCAGAGAAGTATATATCGAAATAACAGAGGCTCTAAGACTGATCCCTGGGGTACGCTGCTAGTTACGGGTCTACTGCTTGAGGTGGCTTCTGCTATTTTGATTAGGTGGGTTCTATCATTGAGCCAGTTTGCTACCCATCTGGTAACATATGGATTGATGCCTAGTTGACAGAGTTTATCTACTATGCCCGAGTGGGGAATAGTGTTGAAGGCTTTGGCCAGGTCAAAGTAGACGGTGTGCACCATCTTCCCCTCGTTCGTGGCTTTGGTGACTGTCTCAAAGAAGTCGACCAGATTTAACAAACATGACCTCCCCTTGACAAAGCCAAACTGTGTGGGGTTGAGTGTTTGGAGGTTGCCAATGTCCCTGTTAATGAGATCTATGATAATCCATTCCATGGCCTTGCATATCAGGCTAGTTAGGCTGATGGGTCTATAATTTCCTGAATCGGTGGATGCTCCACCTTTGTGTAAAGGGATGACAGTGGCTGTACTCCACTTGGCTGGAACAAAGCCGGTACTCAGGCTTTTTTATATCACAAAAACTTGGCAGGGTGTGTACACTTTTTATATCCACTGTATAGTCCAGGGAGGCATGTCCCAAGTCATTCACGCCAACATGGACTATGACAAAGTCATAACAGTCCCTGTTGTTGAGAGACTTGAATACGTGTGTGATACAGCGGATTCTGGCACCTGACAAACAGCTAACTGTGACTTTCTCCTTATCCAACCTGGTGAGAAGCACATCTGTGTGTCTTACAATGGAGTCTCCTATGACTAATATGTTGGGTTTATGGTTAGGCCTTAGTGGTTGTGAGATACTGGTGTGTGGACTATGCATGTTATGGGGTGTGGAGGGTTGTGAAGTTCTCATGCGTTTTTATCTCTGAGGTCTCCTTTTGTTGACAACCTCTGCATATGTGGGTGTGTGTTGTGTAGTTGTGGGTGGTGTTTGAGGTGTACTGATTGTGTTGACAACCTTCTCAGTGCCAGATATACTGGCTTGTGAGGGAGAGAGCATAGACTTTAGCTTCTTAATGTAATTGCATCTCTCACAAATTGTGTTCCTAGGTGGTAGTAATAGATGGTTGTCCATGTACATGAAGCAGTTGCTACACTGTCTCAGGATGCCCATATCAACCAGGCTGGCAGGAGAAACCGTAGGAAATTGTCCATCCATATTTGTTAGAATCTGAGGGAGAGAGGCCAGGGAGAGCTAAAGGGTAGGTAGGCCTAAAGCCCAAGTGCTTAAACCAAAACTAAGAGGTTTAGAATAACACTTAAAATTTAAACAGGCTAAAAACAAGCAATAATAAATGCAGCAGAGAAGGTGCAATTGAACTAAGACTGAGAGAACTTTAATGACTTGATGGAAAGGAACATATCTAATATTCTGACATTTACTGAAAAGTAGTGTCCATAAAATTATGGTATCATTTGCCAGTGCTGTGATAGGGCCATCTATGTACATTTTTGCTTGACTGACTGTGCAACAGATGTCAGTCATCAAATTATAACTTAATATAAAATTCTGTGATTATCCCACTGTAAAATACGTTGAATTTAACTGAATTCAAGATTTATACATTGTGCTGCATAACAAATTACGTCTTGTATTTTGCCTTTGTGTGCTTATTGTGGCTCAAAAAGGTCATTGGAGCAATTCTCCTACACAGATATTGAAAGAAAGAACACAATCAGTTAATTGAAATTTTACTCATTGAATGAAGGGATTCAATAAAAACCTAAGAATGAAGAAGAGAATGGCGTTATGAAACACAGAGGTTAACACCAAGTGTTTTGCCTCTTCATGGCTGAGGGCTGCTTTCTAGCATATACTGCTTTAACTATAGGACTACAATTATTGAAGCCATGTCATTCTAATAAGGCACAATACACTACCAAAGCTAAATTTAAGAACTAATATGAACAGATTTAACTGTGGGAGGGACCATTAAAAGCTGAGTGAGACAGTACTGTTCAGAGAATTGTGTTATTTTATTGCACTGGGAGACTGTGTTATTATTTCATGGATATTACTTTATGCAGTAATAGCAGAATACTGAATACATTTATTTCTGTCCTCTCAGTTCTTTATAAAGCATGATAAGCTTTTTAGCAAGGTTGGAAATTATTTACTACATGTAATCCCTCAGGAAACAGTGGTATATGAATAGTAAAGATGGTCTCATTCTCAGCCTGTAGTATCACTTGCACGTGTGAATGAAGAAAATCATTTGACAGCTCCTCTGTTTGCTACTGTTTGATGTTTCCATATGAAAGCTATTGGGAACACAGCAGCAAAGTCCAGCATTTTTCTTCCATCGATGAACAGCATCTTAGACGAGAAGGATTGCCCATTTCTGCCATGTTGTATGTATATTATGAATACATAGAAATGTTTTATGTGGTTGTCACTCATACTCTGTTCTCTCTGTTTCTTCCACCTCTCTTTCTCTCCATATATGTCCATATAGATAGATATATACATACATATATATAGCACCCTCCACATCCCTTGCTAATTATATATACCAAGTCCAAGATCATACTACAGTAGGGAAAGGGCAAAAAAACAGTCCCTGCTGTACCACTGTCTCACACCCCGTGCTGCTAAAAAGACAGCAGTATGTGGCTTTGATGTTCCATGTTTCAACCTTTATGGTTGATCTTTTGTGATTCAGTATTGGCCCATTAAATATTATGAATTTATATTTGTGTGAGTGTGTGTGTGTGTGTGTGTGTGTGTGTGTGTGTGTGTGTGTGTGTGTGTGTGTGTGTGTAATATATATATTAAAGCAGACATACAAGCAAACGCTACCTCAAAACAAAACACACACAACACATAACCCACAAAGTCAGTGTGCCAAGCAGCCACAGCCCTTAAGGCTGAATAACACACCTGATACTCTTGTTATAGGTGACTCTATTGTCAGACACACTGACATCCCGCTCCCCAGGCTGAATAAAGAGAAGGTCACGGTGAGCTGCCTGTCGGTGCTAGGATCTGACACATAACGCAAGCACTCAGGTCACTCCAAAGCAAATACAAATATGACTCAGTCATTGTACATGCTGGTGTGAATGACCTGAGACGTACCTCCCTGGACTACATGAAAAGAGACATAGAGGAGCTCTCTGATCATGTAGCCCAGGCTGGTATGACCCTGACCTTGAGCAGCATCTTACCCTCACCTAGAATGATGCCACAGTACAAAGACAAAATGATTGATTTTAACAATTGGCTAAAATTTTGGTGTCATTCGAAGGGGATCCAGTGTCTGTCAGCCTGGGATGACATGCTCGACAAGCCATGTTGCTTCGCTAGGGACGGCTTGCACCTGTCACCACTGGGCTTTTGGATATTGGCAAAGGCTCTTGCCACCCCCATAGTGCCTTTTTTAGGCAAGGCTGAAAAGTCAAACCCACCCCCATAGACAGCACAAGGAACAAGAAACTAAGGGTAATGCTGCTAAACGCCAGAAGTCTTAACCTCAAGATGCATGCAGTCGAAGCTCTCCTCAGTATGGAGAACATCGATATCTGTGCAGTGGCAGAAACCTGGTTCATGGCTCCAGAGAGCACCCCAGCACTACCAGGCTATACCTCGTATCATGCTTTTCGGCCCCAAAACCCGGACCGAACCACAAAAGGAGGGGGAGTTTCCATATTTATCAAGGATATCCACACCTCCAGGTTAGTGGCATTGCACGAAGTATCGGAGACCATCCATGTGCAACTAACAGTGGGCAAGACTGCTTTTCAGTTTATAGCATCCTACAGACCACCCTCTCAAAGTCAGGAATCCCGTTCGGCTTTCCTGAAAACATTGGAGAACATGAAGATCTCTCCGAACACCATTGTACTGGGCGACTTCAACTACCCAAACATTGACTGGGAGCACTACTCAAGCCCCAGCACCTTAGCCCAAAGATTCCTGGAAATTATAAACTCAAATGCTATGGAACAACTAGTCACCACTCCCACAAGAGGGGACAACATACTAGACCTGATCATTACCAACATGGGGACTCTATGCTCCACACCAAAAGTATATCCCTCATTGGTAAGATCAGACCATAAATTAATTTCACTGGATGTCCACATCCCGACCCCACCCCCAGCCCAGAAAACCACAGTGAAAAACTTCTCAAAAGCGAACTTCTCACTTCTCAAAACCGAAGTGGAATCCTTCAAGGCCCCAGGGCCAGAGGAAACTACAGCCCAAACTGCAGAATCCTATATAAATGCATTCTACGGACATCTCCAGGAATGCATGAATCATGCTATCCCAAACAAAATCAAGACCCAATCATCCAAAGGCAGGCGTCCAGTCTGGTGGACCCCTGCCATAAATAAACTGTACAACAGAAGGAGGAAGCTACTACATGATAGAGGAAAATCCCTAATAGGGAAGGCATCTCTGATCAGTACTAGCAAAAGATTACGATCCCTCATAAAATCCTCCAAGGCCAGCTTCGAGAGAAAAAATGCACAGGACACCGAAGACAATCATAAGGCTTTTTTCACTTGGGGGGTTCCCTTCTCCCGGGAGGTCCTTCTGAATCCGCTTCAGATGAACCTCCAAGAAAAGAATTGTGCAAGAGGAAGCACATTGACTCCCAGGATGAGTCTATCACATCAGATACTGACCTCGATGATGCGGAGGGGTCCCCAAAATCATCCTCGGATGACGTCTCATTCTCAGATATCCTCGAGATCCTGAGACAGAGAGGCGATTGGCAGTCCAAAACCCCTTCCGCGGAGGAGTCAGTCTTCCTCAAGGCTTTTGGGGCCCAGCCCTCTGCCTCCTGGGTGTCTCCACCCTTCGATGAACTACTAGATTTAGTTTCTCGAAGGGTGTGGGAACACCCTGACTCTGTGGAACCGGTGCCCGCCAGGCCTAACAAGTTCCTCTCAGCCCCTCCTCAAAAGGAATTTTTGTCTAAAGGAGTTGCAGTAGATGCGATGGTGGTGGCATCTGCCACTCAGCAAGACGTGGCAGAGGCTTCAACGTCTATTCACCCTCCTAATAAGGATTCCAGGAGCATGGATAGGTATGGGAAGCGTACCCTTTCTTCAGCGGCCTTTACCCTGCGGTCGCTGAATTACCTTTGTCATTTTACCAGGCTCCAAAGGGACCTCCTCAAAGAGTTAGGTGAGTCTCTTATGGGTAATCTTTCTGAGGCGTTAGCCCAAACTGTTAGCGCCCAGATGACTACCCTGTCTTCGATAGTCAACTCGTCCATGAGGCTCATCTCATATGCGGCCGAAGGGGCGAGTAGAGCAGCGGGAACAGGCGTGACTCTTAGAAGACACGCCTGTTTACGCTTGTGTCCCTTTGCGGAGGCTTTTAAGTCTTCCTTCACCGACGCCCCCTTTGATGGGTCCTCCCTGTTTGGACCCAAGGTGAAGGACACACTGACTCGGTGCGAGCAGGAGGGCAAGACCTTGACTGCCGTGGGGGCCCGTTTTTCCGCTCCCTCTAGACCTTATCCCAAGGCCCAGAGAGGAGGGAAAATGTGGGTCAGGAAATCTCAAAGGTCTTTCCCTACTCCACTGAGTGATTCCCCCCTCTAGAGGCAGGGGGGGGAATTCAGGAAGATGCCACCCCAGAGGCGGCAGAGGCCCCCATAACTCTGGAGACTGTGATTCCTTTCGTGGTCCATCCTACGCTCCTCGTCCCTGAGACATGGCCCGACTGCGCATCTCCAGAGCCAGTCGGGGGTCATTTTGTGGAACACCCACAGGCTTGGGAATCTATCACCAAGGATCAGTGGGTGCTCCGAACCATAACCGGAGGCTATCTCATCCCGTTCATCAAGATCCCCCCTCTTCCTATCAGGAAAATCCTGGATGTGCCACCCAGTCAGCGGGATCAAGCAGCGGTCGAGGTTTCAAAGCTGCTAAGAAAAGGAGTCATCCAGCCTGTCCCCGCCGACCAGATCGGATCAGGAATTTACTCAAGACTATTTTTGGTGCCAAAAAAGACAGGGGACTTAAGGCCCATTTTGGACCTCAGTTCATTGAATCGCTTTGTAAAAAAATCCAAATTCCGAATGGTCACCCTTCAGTCCATTCTCCCGTTATTGGAGAAGGATGTCTGGATGTGCTCCATAGATCTCAAGGACGCTTACTATCACATTCTGATAAGTCAAGAATCCAGGAGTCATTTACGCTTCTGCCTGGGAACCAGTCATTTCCAGTTCCGAGCACTGCCCTTTGGTCTCACCACAGCCCCCAGGGTGTTCATCAAGTGTCTGGCAGTAGTGACAGCTCACTTGAGAAGTCTAGGATTCCAACTGTTTCCCTATCTAGATGACTGGCTCCTTACTGCCACCTCCAAGCATCTATTAGTTCGGGCGCTTATGACCACAGTCAGTTTGGGTCATTCACTAGGAATCACGTTCAGTTGGGGAAAATCTGTGCTGCAGCTGTCTCAGCGTATTACCTTTATCGGCACAGAGTTAGACACAAGAAGAATGCGGGCATTCTTGCCGGTAGAAAGGATTCAGGTCCTGCAGTCTCAGGTTCAAACCTTGTTACCCAGATCACGAGTTCAGGCCAGACTGATTCTGCAGTTATTGAGCACGATGGCCTCGACTATTCTTCTAGTCCCCTTAGCCAGGCTGCACATGCGGGTGCTACAATGGCTACTGTCGGTTTAATGGTCCTTTCAGGAACTTCCCTTGAACCATTTGGTCCAGATTACCGAAATTTGCCATCGGGACCTACGTTGGTGGCTGCTTCGGTCCAACCTGGACCAGGGGCGACCCTTTGCCCTTCAGCCTCCTGTCGCCACGGTGACCACGGATGCCTCCCAGACAGGGTGGGGGGGTCATTATCTGGACAGGTTTGTCCAAGGCACGTGGCAGGCTCACGAAACGCACTTACATATCAATATCCTGGAAATGAGAGCGGTGCTACTGGTTTTGCAAGCACTTCATCATGCTCTTCCACGGGGTACTATTGCGATCCTATCCGACAACATGTTGGTAGTCTGGTACATAAACAAGCAAGGCGGAACCAGGTCCTACCCTCTTTGCTGAGAGGCCATGAGAGTGTGGCATTGGGCGATTTCTACCCAGCGTTTCCTTGTGGCAACGCACATTCCGGGGAAATCCAATGTGATTGCAGACAGGTTGAGCAGGACTCTCCTGTTACCCCACGAGTGGTCCCTCAATGACAGGGTGGCTGCAAACATCTTCGCCAAGTGGGGCCTCCCTTGTTGTGACTTGTTCGCCAGTCCTCACAATGCGAAATGCAGGGAGTTCTTCACTCTGACTCCCTCTCAGGGGCAGATTCCTAGGGACGCTCTAGCTCACAGTTGGCCCCCCGGTCTACTTTACGCCTTCCCTCCGGTTCCCCTTCTCCCGAAGGTGATACAGAAGGCGATTTATCTAGGAAGCGACATGATTTTGATCGCTCCACACTGGCCTCGTCAGGTTAGGTTCCCCTTCCTTCTGAGGTATGCGGTGGAGGGCCCATGGTTTCTGGATCTGGTGCCCGACCTGTTGACTCATCAGTTGGGACACTCTCACCCATCCCTCAGGTCCTTGAGGTTGGCCGCTTGGTTACTCCACTTCCAACCTTAGTCAGAGATAACTCCCTTTCTCCAGACGTCATCCACATTTTGTCCTCTTCTCAGAAACCTTCCACTATTAAACTGTATTCCAGCAAGTGGAAGAGGTTTGCTCTTTGGGCCCAGCAACGAGGTATAGATCCCCTTACCGCCCCAGTACCTCAGGTTTTTGAATTCCTGGCTTCTTTCTTTTATTTGGGCTCTTCAGTTTCCACAATTAAAGTCCAACTGGCGGCTATCTCTAATTTTCATGTCTCCTTTGAGCCTTCCTTAATGGCAAACAGGCTTTGCAAATCTTTCCTTAAAGGAGTGTGGCTCCTTTGGCCCCCTATAGCCCATCCTGTGCCCCCTTGGGACCTGAATATGGTTCTGGCTGCTTTAACGGCCCGCCCCTTTGAACCAGCAGCTACTTGTGATATAAAATTTCTATCTTGGAAAACCACCTTTTTGGTGGCAATAACCTCTGCCAAGCGGGTCTCAGAGCTTCAGGCTCTCTGTTCTAATCCTCCTTATTTGACCTTTCACAAAGACAGAGTGTCCCTCAAGTTAAATCCCTCTTTCTTGCCCAAGGTAGCATCCCCCTTATGCATTCAACAATCCTTGGAGCTCCCTGTGTTTTTTCCCAAATTCTCCAATAGCGCAGAATATATTTTCCATCAATTGGATGTTCACAGACAACTGTGTTTTTATTTAAGTAGGACCAATCAGACACGAAAGTCAGATCAGCTGTTTGTGTCCTTTGCGGAAAATAGGTTGGGTTAACCGGTGGCTAAAACCACCATAGCCAAATGGATTAAAGATTGCATCTCCTTCATTTATTCACGGTCCGGCAAAGAGCTACCTTTCCCAGTCAGGGCTCATTCTACCAGGGCAATGGCTACTTCTGTAGCATTTCACTCCAAATTATCGATAGATGATATTTGTGCGGCCGCTACCTGGACTTCTCCACACACCTTCATTTCTCATTACAAGATAGATGTGGCTTCTCGAGGTAGAGCTTCCTTTGGTTCCACAGTTCTCAGGAGTGCTTTCCAATGAGCCACCCGGGATTTAGGTGCTAGGGACGCTGTCCCATCAGTTATGAATGTAGGCGAGATAGGATCCCATTACATCTTTTAGTTATGTACTTACCATAACTTCAGATGTATGGGATCCATCTCGCCTACATTCATACGTACCCGCCCTCCTTCCCCCTTCCCATTGGATTTAGAGGGAATGCTGCTACTTCCTGAGTTTTTTCTCTTGAAGGACTTTAGTTTGTTACAGTTGCTGGTATGCTTCTGTGTCTGGATGTAGGTATGAAAGCGAACAAACAAGATCTGGGGAAGCAGGCGTGGTGCATTCTGGGATTAGGGGTAGCCCAGCCAATTAGAGACTTTGTTCTACTATATAGTGGCCGAGTTGGAGCCGATGGATCGGCTCCGAACCCATCAGTTATGAATGTAGGCGAGATGGATCCCATACATCCGAAGTTATGGTAAGTATATAACTAAAAGTTTTCAGATATGTTATGTTAGCCTCTAGCTTACAAATGTTATGGTTTGGCATTTCTGATATAAAATGATCACTCAAAGGTCTGTCTCCTAAGCAAGAAACATCTCTGATCTGTAAAATGTAATTCCAGGTGTGATAGTTGTTGAAGTATGTTACCTTACAGTGCAGGTTCACTTGCATTTGGAAATGAGCAGAGTACAGAAAAGCTGTGACTGCAGATTGACACATTCATACCTTAATCAGGTTTGTGATGAAGACTTCATAAAAACAGAGCCCACAATGCAGCTACTCCATCCATACATTTGCCGATTTTCACCTGGCTGGCATATTTGGACAGAAATATGAACAAGTGTGTCATTCTTCTTATGCTCCTATCATTGTGTTTGTCTGGTGTACAGCTGGTTGGAAGGTCAGTTGGCCTAGACCTCAAAGAAACCATGGAGAGGTACTGTTAGTGAACCATGCGTCAGATAAAATGCATGAGAAGGTTCATTTTCAGGTGAATTAGAAACATCCATAGTTGAATCAGTGATGAAATGGATTCATACATAGGTTCATAGATAAGTACTAGGCTAGCTGCCCTTACAGGCCATTTTAAGCCTAGCTAAGTTCCATTTCTTTCTTAAAATAACCTATCCCATGTGGTTATGGATTGGTCATACCTATCCTATGGTAGATAATCATATATTACCCCTAATGAGGATAACTGGAATCATAACATAGATAATTTGAGGGAATCCATGCATAACATAACACATTTAGGTGTTGTCTCTGTCCATTAGTAGTACATGGTGCAGTTCTTGGGTAAATTTTCTGTTTCCCATCCATAGTTCTAAGTTGCGTTTGAATATGGACAAAGATGAACTTTGTTTTATGTGGATGGGGAGTCTGTTCCACAGCAAAGGTATCCTCTGTGAGATATACCTGCCCCTCTGAACTGTTCTTTTGATGTTGCAGAAGGGGTTTAGATCCCTAGATTGGGTATTTCTGATGCCATTTAACTTGCTGATATGCAGTAAATCCATCAGTACTGGGTTGGAGGATGCCTAGTATGCCATACAAAGGTCATCTCTTAGAAATCTGTAGGATACCAAGTATAGTGACAGGGCTTTGAGTCAGTCCACATAGGAAATGTTGTTTTAGGCCTTGTATCCCTTTAGAATTATATCTCTGAGTGTTCCAGTTGTTGCATGTGCCTGGGCAGATACATGACAAAGGGATAATTATATTCAATGACTGGTGTAATGAGGGCTGAGTAAAGGGGGACAATGACATCCCTAGATCTAGACATAATTCCTTTGTTTATAAACTGTGCAATGTAGTAGGACTTTTTTTTACAACAGTAGACACCTGTTGGTAAAAAGTTATGTGACTGTCCACATATGTTCCAAAATCCTGAACAACTGGGTCAACTCTTTGGAGTGTACTATCAGTGTGTTAGTTACCTGGGGTAGATGACTTCCCAAAAGATATAATATTGCCTTTTTTTTTTTTGGCACTTAGTTTCAGTCCATGATTTTGGCAATAGTTATATATGCGGGATAAACCTTCTTATAGGATGGTTGTGTCATTTGGGGATTCAATGGCTACTCCCAGCTTGCAGTCATCTGCAAACTTAGTCATTCAGAGCCCTTTGGTATTGGCTTTTACTTCAGAAAAGTAAATGCCAAACAGGAAACGTCCCAGCACAGAACCCTGGGGGACTCCAGTGGTGACCGGTCTTTTTGTTAAGGTAACATCCCCCTATATCGATTATCTGAATCCTATCTATGAGTATGTTGGGTGTCACATGATTGAGTAGTAATTCAAAGATATTTGAAAAAAGACCAACATATATGATAATTCCACCCATTTAGTCCATCCTGCAAGTCATTTAATCTCTCTGCATATTTTCTAAGACAACACGGAGGCTGTTCTGCTGTTACTTGTTTAACTCTTTTTTTTTTTTTTTCCTTCATGGAAATGCTAAAGAGCAGGTTGTGTGAATGGTGAGGGGTGCATCTTGTCTCCATGAAAGGATGTTCTGAGCTAAATGCATTGCTTCCATCTGTGGAGGTAGCATTTGAAGTTTTATCATGTTTGCTTAGTTGTATGAGTCTACGTGAAATATAATTGTGGACAGTAATCTTTGCAGGGGTAACAATGTTGAAGGCAGTATATTGTTCATAGTTAGATACAGTATACTATTTATTTATTATTTTTATTTTACATTTGTTGACCGGGCTAGTCTAGCTGGAGATATTTCCATTTTCAGTAGAGGCCCGGGGAGAAAAGCTCCACATACTTAATAATAATATAGAAAATACAAAGCAATAAGAGGCAATGCCACGTACCTTAGGAAGGAATTAACATAACATTGTACAGTAAACCATCAGGATTAACAAATTATGGTACATAACATTATATATGTATACTGGAATTTTAAAGAAAAAGCCATCCTAACTATATGTCTCCAGAGTATACAGTGATAAAAAGAACCATGTAACACAATAATGATTTTATTAAAGTGATGACAAGCAGTTGCCAGGTTAGCAGAAACCTTAAATAGGAACAGGTAAGAGTACAGCTATGTGAGGACTAAATATATCATTCTTAAGGTAATTTACAATTCTAGATCCTTAATTACGAAACTGGAGACCTTATAAAAAGTTCTCAAACATTAATGAATTTTGTCAGTTTTTTGAATGAGTAACACACTAATATACATAAAACTGTGTATCATAACATTGTGAATATCAGTAAGTATATTATCTTAATTAATTTGTCCATACCAACACTCTCTCTCACAACAAAGAAAACCACACCATTTGTAAAAATTGCTAATGGTCTTCAGGGCCAAAAAGACACCAGTGTGCTAAACTTTCATAAGTTTGATCCAAACGAAGACTAACAGAGGGTGTTATTATGTCCTAGCTCATTGCTGCCAAGTCATGCCTATAGGCATTTCTGTAATTACACCCTGCCGACACTTCTACAACTCAAATATTGCTTGTCCCTATTTGGATTCATAATTCTAAAGCCATGCTACATTCAATGCGCTAGGAGATTTCATCTTAAAATCTTACATGGTGGAAAACACAACAGTATTGATGTGGGACCACTGTCTAGGTGAGATAAACAGATATTGAACATTATTTGTAGGGTCTGTATTAAATGAATAAATGCGTAAAAGGTCGAATACAGTATTATCGACACCTTTTAAGCAAACGTTCATTTACGTGAACACTCACATACCCAAAAATCATGTATTCGAAAAATATTGTTTGGCCAACACCATTCCCCTAGTGACATATGTCATGGAGCCATACACAAACAAACACAATTTCAGTACCTTAATCAAGTGCTGTGCCCCCCACACCCACCCTAACTAAATATACCAACTCCGAGATTGCTCTACGTTGGGAAAAAAGGCAATTTCCATTAACGGACAACTATAATAGCGCATGTGCATCACAACTTCTGCAGTAACTGGCTATGTTTTATATAACACTGACAGGAAATAAAATGCTATTTTAACGTTGGATCAGGTATAGACCCCCTTACAATTAGTATTTACTGTGTTTATTGTGGCATATAAAATCCAGTTTAAGACCTAAAATTGAATGAATGCAGCTTCTGTAAAGATTACTTTATGCTAAATAGTTGGCCATTTACAGTTTTCTAATAACACACTTCTAGAGATGTAAACATTTGTTTGAATTGTGAGGTGATAACTTCATTTTTTAAAAAAAACTCAGGCCATGCCCACTGATAGTTAGCGTACAAACTCAAAAGAGCTCTTTTGGAGGGAATTAGTTAACAGGTTACACGTTGTGCATTTTTTGCTATACTTGTTTCTTGAGAACAGAAATTGGAAGGACCCCATGCGTCTTAGTTTTATGGCTAATAGGTGTTAGCTTTACAAGTACTAGAAAGTTATTCTGTGTAACCAATAGAATTGTTTCATTTAGGAAGCTGTAGTAACAGGCTGCTGTGGTCATATAGATAACAATCACCAGTTTTTAACAAGAAACGGATAGCCTGTGTCACACCTTAGTAATATCCAAGTGCATTGTGTGATTGGTTTAGCTGCTATCTCTCTCCAGCTATAGTGTATGTGACTGGTTTCTTATTACTAGTTTGGCACCATGAACAGCTACAATATCTTCTTACGTGTTATTCCTTTAACAGTGGGGTCCCAGACCTTTCAGAGATGTTTATCTGCCTTCTCAGGAATGCTGGCTAACAAACTAAAGGTTAAACTGGCGAACAATTAAATAAGTAAATGCACTGATCTTCTGTACAGAGGTGACTAAAATATCCTTCAAAGCTTTGGAAATGGTTATCTTCATGAACAAACTTACAAGCCATTTGACTGGCAGATCAGTGCCACTTGTAATCAGAAAAATAAATTAAAGGTAATCCATCAACTGCAGACAGACCTTTTGATTTCATCTTCACCACTAGGCAATTTGCTGCTTTCTGGCTAGCTTGTGTTAGTGTAGTGATGGAACCCAGTCCTTAGTTGGAGAAGTTTGAAATGTCACAATCTTAAAAGCATCAAAAGTTATTGGCCAAAATATGTGACTGTTGATATACTTCCTTAATAATGCAGATTAAAGTTGTAGGCATCATTGTTGCCTCAATCATGTCAACCTGCATTAAGACATACTGTTTGATTGTGTAAACTTCTTATAATCTAAAGAATAAAAGAAATTCTGAAAACCCAAGAAAATATCTACAGATGACTCAATATTAAAACAAATGTTTTATGCAGGGGACAAGCCCCCTTGCACCCCAGGCTGTAAATTTACCAACTCCATGGGCACACCAGCCTGATCTCCGTACAGAAACAAATCACTGCCAGAGTGCACACCAACCGCACTGGTAACAGACTCAACAAATCTCACTTTGCACACACACACACACACACACACACACACACACACACACACACACACACACACACATACACCTACCTTCAGTATTTCAGTTTTCTGGCCATACACATATTCAAAATTAAGGCAGTTGATCATATGTGTTGCAATATTGTACACTTGATATATTTGGCATTCTGCATCTTGTGTGTGTGTGTGTGTGTGTGTGTGTGTGTGTGTGTGTGTGTGTGTGTGTGTGTGTGTATATATATATATATATATATATATATATATATATATATATATATATATATATATATATATATATATATATATATATTATTTATTTTACATTTGTTTACCAGGATAGTCCGACTGGATATATGTCCATTTTCAGTGGAGGCCTGGGGAGAAAAGCTCCAATAGACAATATTACGAAGATTACACATCAAGTTAGTTACATAGAAAATATAAGACAAAGAGTTATATGCAATGGTTTAGTAATGTTCCCAAAAGGGACTCACAATTTACATGGTCAGACACATTAAAGCAAAACTCATCAGACTGGTACAGTACGTAGTTGAGTTAAGATATTATTCAGATATGATTTCATTTTATAGCTTAATCAGGGTTGGTACATGGACAAAGCCAGTTCATTTTGAAATACTGTTTGATGCTTTTTTTGAAGAGACTTATGGAGGATTGAAGGGTTATATAGTTTGGCAGAGAATTCCAAGTTTTGCCAATAAAGTTGGCAAACAGGGATTCACCAGCTGAGTTTTTAGCTTTGTAGGTTTGGACCAATAGTTTGTTGGCAGATCGCAGTGACCTCAAGTTGTTGTATGGCTTTATAATATTTATGAGTGAGGGGGTAACCTCAGGGTGGTAAAGAATTTTATGGGCTATTAAGAGTTGATTTAGTTGAATTAAGCTGGGAAGTTCTAGCCACTCTAGTTGTTTCAGGTACTGGCAGTGATGGGTTCTATAGGTGGAGCCAGTGGCGAATCTGGCAATATGGTCGTAGCTATGGGAGAGCTTATTCAGTTCAGATTTATTAATGTTTGAGAGTACAGAAGAGGCATAAATAAGAGTAGAGAATAGTTATATGGGAGCGCTACAGAATCCTGAAAACCCCAAATCCTGAAGACCAAAATCCTGAAAGTTCAAAATACTGAAAACTCAAAATACTGAAAACTCAGAATCCTGAAAGCACACAGGATACTAGCACTTACTATATTCCAGCACAAGTACATACAGAAACAAATAAAACACAAACTATATTACTGTTCTCCAAGTATAAGAAGGGGGGCAAGCCCACCTGCACCCCCCATGTGGAGGGGGCTGTGCCCCCCACACCCCCTGCTGCTTAAATATATCAACTCCAAGATTGCACTTAGTGTAGTGAAGTGCAATCTTGGAGCTGATATATTTAAGGGGTGTGGGGGTGCAGGGGGGCTTGCCTCCCTGCATATAGTTAAAGGGTTATATGTTTCTGTATGTACTTGTGCTAGAATATAGTAAGTGTTGGTATCCTGTGTGTTTTCAGGATTTTGAGTTTTCAGTATTTTGAACTTTCAGGATTTTGGTCTTCAGGATTTTGGACTTTCAGGATTCTGCAGCACTCCTCTCTCTCTCTCTCTCTATATATATATATATATATATATATATATATGTATATATATATATATATATATATATATATATATATATATATATATGTACATATATATGTGTGTGTCTACAGTGTGTAGAACTGTAAAATTACTGTATAATCATGGCTCCATACTTAGTAAAACACACTGAAGTGTAATTAGGATGGAGCTGAGGTGGTTTATTAAAGCAGTGACGTTGAATGTCTTTATACAACTGTGCTTTAAAGTGATTAGGTCATGATTATGGGTACAGCATGGCATCTAGTGAGATCAGTGCTGCAATGTATTTGTGTTGGTCTAATTTAGTATTTATTTAGACCTTTTTGATTAAAAAGCTTCATGAACTATTTATTTAACTGTGTCCTAAATAAATTTAGTGTAGACCATCCTGACGTCACTACAGCAGACAGAGCACTCTGTCCATAGACTTTAGTGGGTGCACCTTCACGCATGAGCAGCAGTGCCCCCATTAATATCTGTGAGTACACTTCACACTTTCACTACCATGATGTCGCTGAGGTTAAGGTTTACTTCAAGTTCAGTGGCATGATCATAGGGAAAGTGCTATTATAAAAAGTTTTTCCACCAGCAAAAACAGCTTTCAAATAATTTCATGATACTGCAAAAATGTCACTTGGCAATTTGTGCACCACCTGATGTAGTGTAAAGGTAAAAAAATATTTATGACCAAATCAGTTTATTTTTGAGTATGGTATTATTGGGTTATTTTGTAAGTCAGAAAGGAGAGAGTTCCAAACACCAGGGGACAGCTTATTAAAGCTCTTCTGGTACAGTTTTATGGTTTTAAACATGGCAGTTGGAGGGTTATGTCAATGGTGTCAGTCTTCCTTAGCAAGTATGGACTCTCACTGTGAATGAGGAGAGATGCAAGTAGAGGGCAGAAGCTATGATTATAGTGAATTACAGTTAACAGATGAGAACAGTAGTGATGCCCTGTGATTTTTAGGAAGAGTGTTTGTGCTGAGAAGGTTATACTGGTGAGTTCTGCTGTGGGCGAAGTTAATGACATGGCAAATGTTATAGAGTTTTCTGAAGGCATACCTACATTCTGAAGAAAGAACTGGGGCAATTTGATTGGAAAGTTTAAGCTATACAAGGAATTTTTGACTATGTAGTCATTGTAGAGGCTGAAAGTTAAAAAATGGTCAACAGTCACAAACAGATAT
This sequence comes from Protopterus annectens, assembly GCF_019279795.1. Taxonomy (NCBI): domain Eukaryota; kingdom Metazoa; phylum Chordata; order Ceratodontiformes; family Protopteridae; genus Protopterus; species Protopterus annectens. The sequence goes on from NC_056737.1 coordinate 1,201,466,170, forward strand.
TTGCAGGCATTTACGTATTACAGAGGTGTGCCTAGAGGGTCTGCAGTACTTAAAATGGATAGTTAGGTAACTTTTGGTATATGTTTGTTGTCAGAATAGATCCAGTATGAAGTTAACTCCTTTCTTCTTTCTTGAGGCCTACCCATGCCTGTATAATTTCTAGTCAAAGTTTTTGACAGAAAAAATATTTATAAATGTCTCTTCCTCTTTCTTATTCAAGATGTTTTGCATTTCCCTAGTTCACACTATTTTAATTTTGTATATGAAAATTATTGAAAATTATCACAAACTATGGCAAAAACTTTAGGCTTTCAGAAATGCTGTCATAAAATTCTACCTCAGGACACACATGACCTTTGCTTTGTGGGCCCCAGGCGACAGCACCTGCAGGTGTATACAAAAATGTAAATCATTTTGTCCTCAATCCCTCACAGATAGAAAGAACAAGCTGGCTTTGAAAGGTGCTCTCCCTGCCATAGTGGGGGACTAGATCAGTGACTTATCCTTTTCTAAAGAGAAAAAAAAAGAAAGAAAAAAAGAGAAGGACAAAGGACTGAAACAGAGAAAAAGAAAGAAAAAAAAGAAAAGAGGAAAATACTCCATGATATGCAATCTCCATCTCTTTCTCTGTCTCCATAATTTGCCAAATTGTCCCTTCCATCTGTTCCATTCTGCTGAGAACAGGCTGTGTCTAGACCTTTTATGTCAAGAGTCAGCTACACCAAGACTAGTATTACTTACCTTTGGTTTCCTTGCAGATATAATTCAGAATTCAGCAAGTCTTCATGGGGAGCTCTCCAGTTTCGTGGGCTTGAGACCTCCCACATTTACCTCCCTTATGTCCATTATGTGTCAGGGATATTGACTGGGAATGACTGATGAGGGCATTCATCAAGGTTCAGATAGATGTGGTTATCATCCTGTCCCCCTCTGTACGTGGGGCAGATTGGGTTGGCCCTCCTACTGCTGCATCTTCTGCTGCTTCCCTGGCACACCTTTTGGTGCTGGCAGTCTCAAAGCCAAAATCCATTCCAGACCACCCCTTGTCAGTATTGATGATTTTCCATTGATTAATACCATCCATGCATCTGATGCAGTTGAATCCGAAGCTTTCAGAACCTACTTCTTTTTGGTGCTGAGAGATAGACCTGAAGCCTATGTACTGTGTCCAGTCCCAGCCTGTTTGGCTCCATGTTTGGTATTGTGGTCCTCAATACTTGATATCTCAGCTCTGGCAGAACTTCTGCAGCTGACCAGACCTTTTGGCATCTATGGAATGCTACTTGACTCCATCTGTTTCTTCTTTACAAGTCATACTGTCAAAGTTGGGGATTGCACCTTCACCAGTAGAACAGTTACCAATGGCGTACCATAAGGTTCTGTGCTGGGCCAACTACTGTTTGGAATCTATTTCTTAGAAGTACAGGTGAAAGTAGATGGCCTGTGCCTTACCAAGTTCAAACATCACTGCAAACTGGGGGCAGTCATTTAGTCTCCTAAAGATATTAACATATTACAGAAGGGGTTAACACAGACAAATGACTGGTCCCAAAGCTACAGTCTAAAACTAAATGCAACAAATGCATCATTGTCCCCTTTGGCAAAGAGGCAGCCCCTGAAAATTACGCTATAGGCAGTACCCCCTTAACTTCAAACCCAGTGGTGCATGACTTGAGAATACAAGTTAATAGCAGTCTAAACTTTATTTATTTATTTATTTTATTTTATTTTTATTTTACATTTGTTGACCGGGCTAGTCCAACTGGATACATGTCCATTTTCAGTGGAGGCCCGGGGAGAAAAGCTCCAAGATCATGGTTACATAAACAAATACAAAGACAAAGTAGAAACAAGTTAATACACTGACGATTAAAGGCAAAATAAAGCAAGCAAGTAGTTATATATATAATTTAAAAGAGATACAGACTTGAACAGAAGGACTTAACAGGGCTATGTTGTGGACCCTTAGTTTTTAGAGTTGGGTGGAGGCTTGGAGAGGCCTAGGTGAGGCAGGGATATTAACTATTAGTGTGGATTAGAGCAAGGGCATAACCATTGGGACTTCAGGAGAGCTCTGAGGTGTATTTTAAATTGGTGTAGAGAGGACATAAGTCTTAGGTTGTTTGGGAGGGCATTCCAGGATTTGCCAATGGAATTAGCATATAGTCCTTCACCACCAGAGTTGTTAGATTTAATGGTCAGTACTTGTAGACTTTTGGAAGACCTGAGGGACATAAGGTTGGAGTAAGGGGTAAGTAGTTTGTTCAATGAGGGGGTTTTATCTGGATGGTTGATAATTTTAAAAGCCTCAGTGAGTTGGTTAAGTTTGAGAATATTAGGCAGTTCTAGCCAATCTAGTGTCCTTAGGTTTAGGCAGTGATGTGTGCGATAGGGCATTCCTGTTATGAATCTGGCTTTGTGATTGTAGGTAGTAGAAAGTTTATTAAGCTCTCTCTTATGGAGGAAGGAGAATATCGGGGAGGCATAAAGGAGTGTGGAGAGGAGGTGGGTTCGGGCAATTGTTAGTTTGATGTGCGGGGTTAAGAAGGTCTTTATTCTATACATGGACCCGAGTTTTTTGTTGACCGACTTAATGGTTAGATTTACATGCATATCAAATTTAAGTTTGTGGTCTATAGTCACCCCTAGCAGTTTGGTGTGGGAGACGGTGTAGATTAGGGTACCATTGTTAGAGGACACGTGGAAGGTTGGATTGTTGGTGTTGGGGGGTTCTATTCCTTGGGCGGTAGCTGGAGTGGGGAAAAATAGAAGTAATTTGGTTTTGGTTGGGTTGAGTAGGAGTTTAAGTTCCGAGAACCATTTTTCGACTGTGGAAAAGCAGTTTTGGGTTGTGACTTGGAGTTTGGCAGTAGAGACGTCAGAGCAGATAAGGGTGGAGTCATCTGCATATTGAATGCAGGTAGCTTTGGGAATGATAGAGTGTAGACCATTTATAAATATGGAAAAAAGAAGGGGACCAAGGATAGATCCTTGGGGAACACCAATATTGGTGGGGAGTAGGTCTGATAGCTTATTTTGCCACTGAACCGCCTGTTTTCTGCAAGAGAGGTAGGCATTAAACCAACTTATTGTTGGTTTGCTAAGATGAAAGGTTTCCAGTGTGTGGAGCAATTGTTGGTGGTTGACCATATCGAAGGCTTTCGATAGGTCTAGAAAGAGCACAGAGGAGATTAATTTGTTATTGCGGTTGTGGTTGACTGAGTCAACAAAGGAGAGGAGAGCAGTGGTTGTGCTGTGATGGGGGCGGAAGCCATGTTGGGTGTTGGATAGGAGGTTATTTTGTGTGAGGTGGGTAATGAGTTGTTTGTGGACACAGCGTTCCATAATTTTGGCTAGAGGAGACAGTATGGCTATGGGTCTATAGTTAGAAGTGTCAGTGGAGGATCCTCCTTTATGGAGGGGGATGATATCAGAGATTTTCCAAATAGAGGGAAAAGAACCTTCTGAAATGGTTCGGTTGATCAAGATTGAGACAGGGTAGGCTATGGCGTCAGATGCTATTTGTAGGTATTTGGCTGGGAGTGAGTCAGCCACTAGGGTGGTTGGTTTAAGTTTTTTCAAGAGGGTACGAATATAGGAGGTGGAGGTAGGTTGTAGGTTGAAGGCAGTTTGGGTTGGATCATTGGTTGAAGTTGCCACCGAGGGAGAAGTGGCAAGCTTACTGGCGAGGGACTGGATGGTCTCAGTAAAAAAAGAATTAAAAGTGTTAGCTATTTCAGTTGGATCTTTATCCATGAGTTTTTCAGGGGTGGGGGTAGTAGATTTACCTGGATGTAGGAGGTGATTGAAACCAGCCCAGAATTTTTTAGGATTATACCGATGTTTATCTTGGAGGTGACAGAAATATTGTTTTTTATCAGACATAACGGCTGCTTTGGTTGAATTTCTAAGCTGGAGGAACTTGATGCGATCTAAGGGGGTTTTTGTGGTTCTCCATATGTTCCAGGCCAGGTCTCTGAGTCTAATTTTAGATTTAGTATCTTGTGTTAGCCAAGGTGCTATACGTACCTTAGTTCTAATAAGTTGCTTAGGAGCATGAGAGTCGAGTATCTTGAGGAAGGTGTCATTAAAGTATGATACACTCTCATCTAAAGGTAGGATTTTTAGGATATGCCAGTTACAAGCCTTGAGATCAGCTAGAAATTGGTCTGGGACAAAATTATTGCTGTTCCTAACTAGTCTAGTTATGGGAGGATTTGTAGTTGGACATTTGTGTTTTATAATAAAGGTGGCAAGGTGGTCACTAAGGTCATTGGGAAGGGTCCCTGCAGTATAGTTGTTAGGATTCTTATTAGTAAGAATCCAGTCAATGATGCTCTCCTTTTGTTGGGCATGTCCAATTCTAGTGGGAGAAAGAATATTTTGGGAGAAACCATGTAAGTTAATGGGGAGAGGGTTTGATTGAGCAGAGGATAGAGACCAGTCAATATTAACATCTCCTAAAATTATAGTTTCTTGTGGATAGTTGTTAGCGAGCCAACTAAGAGTTTGTTCAAGGATTTCAACATTTTTGCCTGGTGGTAGGTAGATTACTAAGAGATTAATACTTTTTTGGTTGTTTAGGGATAGCTTCAGGGCAATCAGTTCCAGGTTGGGAACTTTTGGGGGTTGGAGTAAATTCATTGTGATGTTCAAGGAGTTCTTAAACATAACAGCTATTCCCCCGCCCTTTCTGGTTATTCGATCAGCCCTGAGGATGTTGTACCCAGGTGGGATGATTTCCTCATCCTTAGTGCTAGGTTTGAGCCAAGTTTCTGAGAGACACATGATGTCAGGGGAGTGGGTTTCGAGCATGGCATGCAAGTTGTGGATTTTATTATTAATGCTTCTAAGATTAAGATGAAGCATCAGGAGGGAGTCCGCTGGGCTTCTGGCTACATTAAGGGGGTTAGGGCCTAGGTCATTGTTGGGGCCTGGGTTGGGGTGGATATCACCGTCTTTTGTAATGGATTTTTTCAAATAATCAAGTATTTTTTGTAGTTTAATTAGTAGTAAAAGATGGTCCTTTGTTGAGGATACTTTTGGGCGACAGAGTGTATGGTGAATACTTTTAGGGATCAAGTGAGTAGCAGGGTAAAGAGAGGGAGGGATGAGATTAGTGGGATTATGGGAATGCAGGGAGGTCTGACCATTGGGGAGGTAGACTCCTGTTAGGGCTTGGGTTTCAAAGCTTGTTAAAAGATAAGGAAAAATAAGGAGTATGAGTGCAAGGGGGGAGGGTGGTAAGTGAATTTCTATCCATGGTGAGGGGTGAGGTTGATGCGTAGATAGAGCTAGGGGTGTTACTTTGGTCAATTGGTATGTAAAAAGCTGGAGGTGCGAGTAGTGGGTGTTAATGGAGAGAGTTTGGTAGGTGGGCGGAGTAGCCTTAGTAATAGAAATGGAGGGGGGAAGGAGGGGACAGTTGTGATTGGGTGGTGGTAAGGGGGATGGGCTTGATGACTAAATAAATGTAGAGGTAGTGGGGCGGGTGGGAATAGGGGGCAGGGAGGGGAGCGGAGCAAGCCCGAGCGTAGCGAGGGTGAAGCGGAGCGGGGACTACACCACAAAGATTTCCCTGGGTCTTAAAGGTAACCAGGTTCAACAGCAGCTTGTTTAAGTTTTATTTAAAAAGAACCTGTATTTATTTGGCGTTATTCTGCTTAATTCCAGTAGCAGAACACTAGATATTTAAACAAAATATATGTAAAATAATAGTCCTTTACCCTGAGTCACTTGTTAGAATCAGAGGTATTTGGTGGAGGGTTGTTTGTGCATTCGCACTTGTGGAGGGTCCTGTGCCACGCGGTGTGCTTGGGGGCTATCTGAGGTGAAAATAATGGAAAGAGAATTGTATTTAGTGTTAGGTACCTTTGTTAGGTAATAGTCAGTAAGAGACTTGTAAGCAATGCAGTAGGTAAGTAGAGTTCAAAAGCACAATTCAACAGGAAATTACTGTTATAACTCACAATGTAGGACTATGCAATACTTAATTACCAGAGCGTGGCTTAAATACTCCACAAGGCATGCAATTAAACAGGGAGAGCGTGTTCTGCAAGTAAAACGCACACGCTAAACATTATGTAGACTTATTACAAGTTGAGCACCAGATAACCATGTGTCCACAGTGGTAAGGAAAGGGAAGCATGCCTCACAACTGTACAGATTTTTGTAGACTGTCTAGATTTTTGACTCATATTTTTGGTCCGTTTTTCATAAAATTGTGGTTTTCTGGCAAATTATTGGCAAGTCATTAAAGACTGAAGACAGGAAATAATGACAGACATTTAAGTTTCAGACTTCATACCCTTCAGGAAATTCATGCTAAAGCAAAACCTGTTATTCTATCAACTTTTTAAGTTTGTAAGAGCAATATTTAAAAATTGTCCCTATTTTTAGGGCTTTGTCCCCCATTATTAATAGGTTTGTCCAGCTTTCTTGCTGTAAGAGGTTGAGAGATGCGAGGAGAACACAAGTTGACAACAGTCTAAACTTTGATAACAATGTGCCCACAGTGGTAAGGAAAGCCTTTTATGTTACACACCTCATAAGTAAGGACATCGCATCCAATACCAAGGATGTTATAACTCCTCTGTACTCTGCCTTCATCAGACCACTAATAGAGTAGAACTCTTCCTTTTGCATGTACTTCAGTGGACACATGCAACAGCTGGAGAGACCACAGAAGTTCTTGACCAAGATAATGCAGGAACTCCAAAGCATGACCTACATGTAAAAACTGAAAGCCCTGTCACTGTACTCTGTGACCTACAGGCTTCTGAGACATGACCTGTGCCTGGCCTACAGAGCAGTCTTTGACCCTGCCCTAATGGAAATCCTTCATGTGTGAAAATCAAATGGGACAAGAGCCACTTACTCCAGAGATCTCAACCTAGCCTGTGACTTAAACAAACATGCTGGAGAGACAGATATGCCTTTCAGAGACTATCACTGCTCTGGAATAAACTCCCAGTTCATATTAAGTAGAGCTCTCTAATGAATCTATTTAAGTGTGACCTGGACAACTGGATGGGAGAATGTAAATTCACCCTTGGGGTGACACCTATGATTCTAATGTACAAGAGCAGGTGATGCTGATCATAGATTCGCTCTTCAAGCATTCAAACCATCTAACAGTGGTCAGTTAGGGGGACATGGGTATTACATCTGTAGCCTTATAAAGGCCCTAGGGCCATTAGCCTAGTTGCTTCTTATGACCCTATGAACCTAAAAAGCAGAGATGGTTCTGGTTGTATATTCAGTGTCACCATGTTTTGTGTTGGTATCCAGATTTTTTTGAGACAGTATTCGTCTGTCACTGAGGGCAGGAAGGGATGCTTCCTTGGTTTCAGCTCCACTCTCAGGCAATGGTCCATCTAAGTCCTTGAACCCTTATCTTCACCCCAAAGAACAGTCCAGCTCCTGACCCTTCAAACCAACCTTTTATCAGTTCTCCAAGGACACATCTGGATTCTTGGAAGAGTCCCTCACAAGGATCATAGGAAGTTTCATTGCAAAAGAAGGCACATTGATTCCCAAATTAAATCAATTACAACAGACACAGACCTCAGTGAAATTGAAGGCTTCCCCATGTACCCCCAAGGACTCCAGTTTCAGGGAGACCCTAAAGCTAATGCATCAGAGGGGAACCTGGCCCACTGACTCCCCCTTCCCTGGATGAAGATGTGTTGTTTGAGGCTTTCAGAGATGGCCCCTCTACTTCTTGGGTGATCCCTCCTGCTGACTGTGTCATCGACCTGGTAATGGAGAAGATATGCTGGGAACCTGATGTGGTAGAATCTTTTCCCTGTAAGTCGTATAAAATCTTCAGATCCCCTAAGGACTGACCATATTAAAACAATAGCCATCTGAATGATTCTACTGTAGTTGCAGCAGCCATTAAGAAGGAGCCGTCAGAGTAGAGCTCCATTATACATCCTCCTAACAAGGACTCTAGGATGATGGACCATTTTGGAAAGTGGGTTTACTCTTCAGTATTTTTTTCCCTGAGGGTGTTAAATTACATATTGCACATGATTAGGTTCCACAGGGCTGTAGCTGAACAGAGCCTGGTTTCCCTCCAGAGATACCCCAACACACACATTCTCGAAACCATAAAACAGATTTAAGCTCACTTATCTACTGTGTTGTAGCAACATAGTTCAAAACATCTTTGTGAAGAGCACTGTTATCCAAAACAGACTTACTGGCTGCTTGAATCTTTTCCTTCTGTGTGTCTCCTTTTCAAGGAATGTTATGTATTCTAGCATTATAAATTTGGTGAAAATTTTGGAGATTGAGTATTGTCATACTGGTTAAGGTGTTTACCTCACAAACACAGGATCCAGAGTTTGATTCTCATCTTTGAGGGGAATTGGCTAGGCTTAAAAGGAACTGCAAGGGCAGCTACCCTAGTACTTACCTATGAACGTATTACAAATCTTCTTCTGATATTGCTTCTAATTGCAGCAGATGGTTGAAGCAGGCACTGGAAGTGCCATGTGCCACTATGCCTGGTTGCTGTTGGGCAGGTTTGTTCACAACTTTAAGTTGCCCTTCCTCAATGCTCCTTATGATGAAGTGTCCCTCTTTGGTCCAAAAATTAAAGAAACCTTACTGAAAATTGAACAGGAAGAAAACAATGTTGCCTGCTAGGAGAGTCTGCTTTGAAACCCCTCAAAGGACCTTCTCAAGAAGGGCTGCAAAAAGCTGTTGTTCAGGATGTCCCAATGTTTGTCCTTTGACTCCTCTTCAGACAGGAAACTTTTTGGCCAAGAGGGTCCCTTTAATGGACACTGCCCCAGATGCAGAGGAGGTCCTCAAAATCAGGAGTTTGGAGGGGGTCCCTTTTCAGGGAAACCTTTCCAAAGCTCCTGACCAGTTGTTTGGCTGCTCCCCTCTAAAGGCGGTAGGAGGCCGTCTTTCTCTTCACCTAAAAACTTGGCCGACCTTCACAAAGGACATATGGGTGAAGGATATCATATCCAAAGGCTACATTATAGCCTTTGTATCTGTCCCCAAACACCTCGCTTCAATATGTTCCACTGCAGCAAAAGGAAATGACAAATTATGTCCCCTTCTTCCTAGACTATGTTAGTTATCACTGCCACCAACCATTCTTATCAGCTTCTCTAGGCTTTTAACAAAGGGTGTCCAATCCTATTGTGTAATGTTACTAATAATACAAAAGGTAGCTTTGACCAAGCACCAGGCAATTAGGAGTGGTCTGTACAGTGTCATCAAATACATATGCAAGTACGCTAAGAGCTTAAATATGTCTCACAAATATCAGTCACAAAGGTTTAAATATATTTAATAATAAATTATAAAAGAACAAGACAATACTCAGAAAAACACAGTTACTTCAGAGTTCAAAATCACAGGAAATATTTTAAAACAACATTGCAGAACAGTCTCAAATAAATACAGAACATATCTAAACTAATCTTTACTATATTCCTATCTATATCTAAAAGAGGTACTATGCCCTAAATCTTACATGTTAAGTTGTCAATCTCGCCTTCATTCTTGCTTGATGGGTTCGGAGCCGATCCCTCGGCTCCGACTCGGCACTTGCTTTAGCTCGAGAGTTTCTCCTACCAGCTCGAGGCAGCCCCATATCCCATGATGCAAGGCGGTAAGTACCCAGATCTCGTTTGCCGCTTCGCTTAGGAGGTCTTCTTTTTACCAGCTCCTGGTAAGTTGTTCACTTTTGTGATTTAAGCCCCTTTTTTAGTCAAAAAAACTCTGATGTTATGTGATCCTATCTCGCCTACATTCTGACTGATGGGTTCGGAGCCGATCCCTCGGCTCCGACTCGGCACGCTTATGCCAAAGAGCGAAGTCTCTTATTGGCTGAGCTTACTATATCCCAGGATGCACCACTACCAGTCCCCCAGATCTCGTTTGCCGCTTCCCTGCGAAGACGTGGTCTCGAGCTGGCTGGGCTGAGTAGTTATTTTAACTAACTTTTTCTGTCAGTTTTTTGCTGTTTTTTGTCTCAAAAGCTGTTTTAACGGCTAACGCTCTTATTGTGTGTGTTTGGATTGTGAAAACTTGTTGTGTGATTGGGTTGAGTTTGATTTCGGCCCCTTCATCTAGGGCCTTCCCGGTCAGTCAACCCTTCTAAAACTTTACAGGGTTTCAGAGTTCCCTGTCATTTGCGCTCTTAAGCGATAACTGTAAGCCTATTTTTTTAGGTTTGTCATCAGTAAATCAGTAGTTGTATATTTTCCTGTCAAAGTTATTGGAATTGTTTACTATAATGTCTCAGACTCCTAGGCCTTCGGGCTTTAAAAAATGTTCAAAATGTGGTTTCAAAATGTCTATCACAGACGATCATTCGCTCTGTGTGTATTGTTTAGGTGCAAAACACTTGCAGGAGTCATGCAGCGTATGTCACGCTTTTTCCTCAAGGGTCCTCCAGGAGAGGAAAAATAAATTAATTCTTAAGGGGTTAATTAAACCTTCCTTTGAAGAAGCCTTGGCATCCTCTCCTTCTCCGGCTAAAAAGAAAAGGGCGTCGGTTCCGACCAGTCCGTCGGATCCGACCGCCAAGAGACATAGGCAGGCCTCTCCTTGCGCTCCAAGACTTGGAGCCGAGGCCGGAACGGTCTGCCTCGATGCCACCAGTATCGACTCCTCTGGCTTCGGAGCCGATGGCTGGGGCATTGAGGCGGGTCACCTTCGGCTCCACTGCTGTCGGAGGCGAGAAGGGTCGCCCGGTCAGACACTTCCTCCTCGGCGCGAAGTCCACCTCGGCACCGATGGAATCTGGTGTGTGTATTCCCTCGGCGCCGATACTCATCGAGTCGCCTCGAGCCGGTCCCCTAGCCCTTTGGGGCCGTTGGAGAGGCCGTCTCGAACCCGTTCTGTTTCCTCTCGGTCTTGAGAATGTCAGATTCTGATATAGACAGGGTGCTCCAAAGACTGTTCCAGTCCCCAGTCTTCCAAAAATTTGTTTGGTTCCGACCCAGTTGGCTTGGAGCCGATGACCTTGGCCCACCCATTGCCATTCCTCCTCCGACTGCTTGGCTCCGTCGGAGCAGGTGCTGTTGGAGCCGATGGAGATCTCAGGGTCGGCTCCGACCCTTACTCCAACCGGGCCTTCAGGTCCGAGTTTGTCTGTGGACTTCTTCGGCTGGACCGGGGTGATGTTTGGGACCTATGCTTTCGGTTCGAGCCTCCCCTCGGTGCTTGACTGCGGGACTTCCGTCGGCTATCACGGCTCGGAGACCGGACACTCCCAGGATTCTGGGGTCCGGCTTTCAGGGCCATGAGGAGTGCCTTGGCCAAGTCCTCTTGGCCATCTCTCCGGCTTTACCGGCACCTTCCCTGGGCGTGGAGACTGGGTCTTTGGCAGTTCCCTGTCCGTAGTCAGCGGAGCCCGAGGCCTGAGGTTACCCCAGTGGGGTTCCCCTCCTCCTGAGGGTTCTTCGGAGTTGTCTTGGAGGAACCCCGAGGAAGAGATCGTGCAAGAGGAAGCACGTGGACTCCCGAGTCTATTACATCAGACACTGATATGGATGATGCAGAGGGTCCCAGTCGTCCTCGGATGATGTCTCATTTGCAGACATCTTAGAGATCCTCAAACAACGAGGCGGCTGGATATCCAAACCCCCTCTGCGGACGAGTCAGTGCTCCTCAAGGCCTTTGGGGCTCAGCCCTCCGCCTCCTGGGTGTCTCCGCCCTTGACGAGCTTCTGGATTTAGTTTGTCGAAGGCGTGGGAACATCCAGATACCGTGGAACCAGTCCCTTCTCGTCCAAATAAATTTTTGTCTGCTCCCCGAGAAGGAGTTCCTCACTAAAGGCGTGACTGTAGATGCCATGGTGGTGGCATCTGCTACACAACAGAGCGTGGCAGAGGCTTCAGCGTCCGTCCATCCTCCTAATAAGGAGTCTAGGAGTATGGACAGGTGCGGAAGCGCACCCTGACTTCAGCGGCCTTTACTTTAAGGTCTCTGAATTATTTGGCACATTTTACCAGGCTTCAGAGGGATCTGGTCAAGGAGTTGTCAGATTCCCTCTCGGGTAACCTACCTGAGCAGCTAGCCCAGTCGGTTAGCTCTCAGTTGGCTATCCTTACGTCAGTTTCTAACTCGTCCATGAGGCTCATTTCCTATGCGGCCGAAGGGCGGTAGAGCGGCAGGCACAGGCGTGGCTCTCGTGACAAGCCTGGCTCGCTTGTGTCAGTTCTGGAGGCCTTCAAGTCTTCCTTCGCCGACGCTCCCTTTGATGGGTCCTCATTGTTTGGACCCAAGGTTAAAGACACCCTTACCGCTGTGAGCAAGAGGGAAAAACTTTATCTGCCGTAGGTGCCGTTATTCCACTCCCTTTTGGCCTTATCCCAAGGCTAAAGGAGGGAAAATGTGGTTCCATAAATCTGCAAGTTTTCTCCCAACAGCAGGAAGATTCCCCTTCCAGAGGCAGAGGGCGGGAAATTTTTCAGGGAGACGCCGTCCCAGAGGCGGCAGAGGGCCCGCAATTCTGGAGACCGCGAGTACTTTCGTGGCTCTTCAGCCTCCCACACGTCATGAGGGATTGCCCGGCTGTGCTGCTCGAGCCAGTCGGGTGTCGTTGCCAAGCACCTAAAAGCCTGGGAGTCAATCACTCAGGACAGATGGGTGCTTCGGATCATTGCCGGAGGTTACACCATCCCATTCACATACTCGCCCCACCGTCCAAAAGAATCCCGGACCCACCACCCAGTCAAAGGGAAATGGCAGCCGCAGAAGCTTTAAAGCTGCTAGAAAAGGAGTCATCCAACCGGTCCCCACAGACCAGATCGGATCAGGAAATTACTCCAGGTTCTTTTAGTGCCAAAAGACAGGAGACCTGAGACCAATATTGGATCTCAGCAGACTGAACCAATCCGTCCACGAAATCCAAATTCGAATGGTCACGTTACAATCCATTCTCCCATTGTTGGAGAAGGATGTTTGGATGTGCTCCATAGACCTCAAGGACACCTATTATCACATACCGATACATCAGGCGTCCAGAAGGTATCTGCGCTTCAGCCTGGGAGTCAGTCATTACCAATTTTGCGCTCTGCCCTTTGGTCTCACCACAGCCCCAGGGTGTTCACCAAGTGTTTGGCAGTAGTGACGGCTCACCTGAGAAGTCTTGGATTCCAAGTGTTTCCCTATCTCGACGACTGGCTCCTGACTGCCACCACCAGGCATCTACTAATGGACAACCTCAAAGCCACCATCTCCCTGGGTATTACCCTGGGGATTACATTCAATTGGTCAAAGTCTGTCTTGCTGCCCTCTCAACGCATCAAGTTTATAGGAGCAGAGATAGACTCAAGATTGATCTTGCGTCTTTCTTCCTGCCGAAAGGATCCAAACTTTACAGGGCCAAGTTCAAGCTCTGATCTCGAGATCCAAAGCCCCAGCCAGGATGGTTCTACAAGTTTTAGGCTCAATGTCTGCCACGGTTCTTTTAGTTCCTCTGGCAAGATTACACATGAGGATTCTTCAGTGGCTATTGTCAACTCAATGGTCCTTTCAGGATCTTCCCCTCAATCATCACATCATGATTACGGATATATGCAAAGGGACCTTCGCTGGTGGCTTCAGACATCCAATTTGGATCAAGGAAAACCCTTTGTTCTTCCCTCTCCAGTGGTTACCCTGACGACAGATGCCTCCCAGATAGGGTGGGGGGGGCATTGTCTGGGCAGGCTAGTTCAGGGCTCCTGGCTTCCAGACGAAGCTCTTCTCCACATCAACGTGTTGGAGATGAGGGCTGTACTTCTATCCCTACAAGCCTTACACAAGTTTCTTCCTCAGGGCATCATCGCCATCCACACAGACAACATGTCGGTGGTTTGGTATCTGAACAAACAAGGAGGGACCAGATCATACCCCCTTTGCAGAGAGGCCATGAGAGTGTGGGAATGGGCTGTAGCTACCAACCGCTTCTTGGTAGCGACCCACATCCCGGGAAAATCAAATGTATTGGCAGACAAATTAAGCAGGACAATTCTCTCTCCTCACGAGTGGTCTCTAAACCACACAGTAGCAGCTCAGGTTTTCAAGAGATGGGGGCGCCGTGCTGCGACCTATTTGCAACTCCACAAAACACCAAGTGCCAAAGGTTCTTCTCCTTGATCCCACATCAGGGAGTACCAGCCATGGATGCTCTAGCACAACCTTGGCCAACAGGGCTACTTTATGCCTTTCCTCCAATTCCACTTCTTCCCAAAGTTATTCAAAAGCTTCTCAACTGGGGTCTTCAATGATACTGATTGCCCCATACTGGCCTCGTCAGATATGGTTTCCTTACCTGAAGAAGCATGCAGTGGACGATCCGTGGACCTTAGACCTAATTCGGACTTGCTAATCCATCAGTCGGGACATCGGCATCAGTCCCTTCAATCTTTGAAATTGACAGCTTGGCTCCTCCACTTCCGACCTTAGTTAGAAGGCACACACTAGACCGGAAGTTGTTCACATTTTATCTTGCCCACAAACCCACCACTAACAAATTGTACCTCAGTAAGTGGAAGAGGTTTGCTATCTGGGCTCAACTCAAGGGCTTAGACCCTATCACTGCTCCTGTCCCAGAGGTTTTGAAATTCTTAACATCCCTGTTTAATCAGGGATCTTCTGTCTCAACTATTAAAGTCCAACTAGCGGCTATCTCTAAATTCCACGAATCCATGGATCCTCCTTTGATGAGCAGCAGACTATGCAAAACTTTCATTAAAGGTGCGAGCCTATTAAGACCACCAATTTTTCATCCTGCACCTCCATTGGGATCTTGATTTGGTGCTTGGAGCATTAACATCTCACCCTTTCGAACCGGCTGCTACATGCGAGTTAAAATATCTGTCTTGGAAAACTGCATTCTTAGTTGCAATTACTTCTGCAAGAAGAGTTTCAGAGCTTCAAGCCCTGTCTATTAAGCCACCGTACTTGATTTTCCACAAGGATAGAGTATCACTTAGGCCTAATCCATCCTTTGTCCCAAAGGTCTGTTCTAGTTTCTGTCTCCAACAATCTCTAGAGCTACCAGTTTTCTTTCCAAAATTCTCCAATGAAGCAGAATACACTCTCCATAAATTGGATGTTCACAGGCAATTACGCTTCTATTTAGACAGGACTCAGCAACTTCGTAAGTCAGACCAGTTGTTTGTGTCCTTCTCAGATAATAAATTAGGCCAAACCATCACAAAAGCTACTATCTCAAAATGGATCAGAGATTGCATAACTCAGGCTTATTCTTCTTCGAATAAGCAACTTACAACATCTATCAAAGCTCATTCTACCAGAGCTATGGCTACTTCTATAGCTTTTCATTCCAAGCTCGCTATATCGGAAATTTGTGCTGCGGCTACTTGGTCCAACCCGCACACTTTCATTTCCCACTACAAATTGGATGTGGCATCTAAAGGACGAGCATCATTTGGTTCCACGGTACTCAGGAGTGTTTTCCAGTGAGCCACCCAGGATTCAGGTGCTAGGACGCTGTCCCATCAGTCAGAATGTAGGCGAGATAGGATCACATAACATCTTTTAGTTATGTACTCACCATAACTTCAGATGTTTGGGATCCATCTACTACATTCTAATCCACCCTCCTTCCCCCTGCCTTGGAGATCAGAAGAGATTGAACGGTTTTGAGTTCTACTGTTTTATCTTGTTTCATCTGACGATGTTATATAAGCAGGGTATGCATGTGTGCATGTATGCGGACAAACTAGATCTGGGGGACTGGTAGTGGTGCATCCTGGGATATAGTAAGCTCAGCCAATAAGAGACTTCACTCTTTGGCATAAGCGTGCCGAGTCGGAGCCGAGGGATCGGCTCCAAACCCATCAGTCAGAATGTAGGCGAGATGGATCCCAAACATCTGAAGTTATGGTGAGTACATAACTAAAAGTTTTTGATAGTTTAAGTTATATTTAACCCCTTTCTGACAGAATTTTCCTGTCTCCTTAAATTTTTGTTAGTCAATTTTTCCCTATCCCATCCCCCCCCCCGTTAGGGTGTGTGTGTGTTAGATTTTATAGAATACCTTTTTGGTATTTGTGTAAGTTAATTTAGACTGGTGTTGTGTGTGTGTGTGTTGTGTTCTCAACACTATGTCCAAGGAGAGGGTCTCGGGTTTTAAGAAGTGTGACTCGTGCTGTCAGAAGATGTCTCTGACAGACGGTCACACTTCTTGCCTGTATTGTCTGGGCCCTCTTCACCTGCAGGACTCCTGTGCTATTTGTCACTCCTTCAGCCAGAGAGTCCTGCAGGAGAGACGTAATAAGTTGATTCTTAGGGGCCTTCTTAAGCCGGAGGGCTCTCCGGCTAAGTCGGCTCCACCAAAATCAACTAAACCTGCCAAGGCCCAGGCTTCTGTTTCTAAGCCTGCGGCCTCGGCTCCGACTCGTATTGAGTCGAGATCGGCTCCGGCTGGAGCCGATTCTGGCTTGACAAAGCCTTCGGCACCGATGGCTATCGGTGCCGAAACTGTATTGTCCACTTCGATGTCGGCTCCGATCGGCTCCGACACCCATGTGGCACAGGCATCGGTGTCGGCTCCGATCGGCTCCGACACCGTTACTTTGGTGGCTGTATCCATCGAGGCGTTCTGTCGGCTCCGAGAAGTCGGCGCCGATAGGATCTGTAGTATCGGCTCCGATGGCTCATTCCAGGAAGAGGTCGAGGTCTCCTTCCTTGGAGCCGATACTTTCGGCTCCGGCTTCACCTCTTCTATCGGAACGGAGCCATCGGAGCCGATCTTCAAGGTCATCCAGGTTGTCAGATCATGACCTAGAGAGAGTGGTCAGTAGATTGCTCAAGTCACAGGTACTGGCCCAAATGTTACACAGTCCGTCTCAGCAGACGACTGTTGGTCCACACCCCGTTACAGTTCCTCCTTCAACTCTACCACAGAGTTTGGAGTTGGAGTCTTCGGGAATAGTTACTGCTACGGCTGGAGGACGGATACCCCCTTCTGTTCCTTCAGCCTCTACTCTTATCTCCTCTTCTTTAGAGGGATTCGGTGGTCGGGCTTCCATGGTCTCCTCCGAGGGGGTGAGTGGCATCGGACCCTTGTCCGAGCCCGCTCTTCCCCTTGGAGCCTCGGCCTTGGTGAGCTCGGCTCCGACATCTGCCTCGGAGACTTCCCTTTCGGTGGCCCCTGGGGTTCCTAGCTCTTCGGAGCGGGTTCTCTCGGACCTGCCTGGGAGGAGCATTCGAGGTGATGAAGAGTGTACTGGCCACTGGTATCAGTCAGCAGTCTGTTCCCGTAGCTCCTCCCTCTATTGTACCTGTTGACATCTCTGCCACTTCTCTTGCTACAGGACCCAGAGATCCTCCGCCTCAGGTTTCCCCATTGGGAATTTCCCCTCTTCCGAGGATTCTCCTGATGTTTCCGGAGATCCTGCTAGGAAGAGGACTTGTAACAGGAAGCATGTAGACTCGCCCGAGTCTGTCACTTCGGATACTGAGTTTGCTGAGTCAGAGGGATCCCTAGATCCCCTCTGAGGATGTCTCCTTCTCAGACATCCTAGAACTTCTGAAACAGAGGGAAACTGGCCCACCAACAATCCCTCTGAGGATGAGTCAGTATACCTAGAGGCATTTGGATCTCGGCCCTCCACCTCCTGGGTGTCTCCGCCTTTCGACCCCCTGATGCAGGTTATTGCACGAAAGGCGTGGGCAGCTCCTGATTCTGTAGAGCCAGTCCCTAGGAGGCCTTCTAAATTTATCACTGCCCCTAGTGACAAACAATTCCTTACCAAGGGTGTCCCCGCTGATGCCATGGTGGTGGCTGCGGCCACCAAAAAGGAACTTGCAGATCCTTCCGTGCCCGTCCATCCTCCTAATAAGGACTCTAAGACCATGGATAGGTAGTGGCGGATGTTTTCCTCAGCGACCTTTGCTATGCGTTCGCTGAATTACCTATGTCACTTCACCAGACTCCAAAGAGATATCCTAAAGGAGCTGGGAGAAGTAGTTCAGGATCCTACAGCTGCAGGAGCTCAGGAAAAGATTGCTTCGCAGCTAGGAACCCTCAATTCCATTGCTAACTCCTCCATGCGGCTAATATCTTATGCTGCAGATGGAGCGAGTAGAGCCGCAGGCACAGGTGTGGCTCTTAGACGCCAAGCCTGGATGTGGCTATGTGATTTTGCGGATCCCTTTAAGGCGTCCTTCACAAATTCTCCCTTTGATGGGTCAGCTTTGTTTGGCCCTCAGGTGAAGGAAACCTTGACCAGGTGTGAGCAGGACGGCAAGACTCTTTCTGCTGTTGGAGTCCGTTTTTCCACCCCTTCTAGGCCTTATCCCAAAGGACAGAAGGGTGGGAAGATGTGGTTCCGTAAATCCCAAGGAGTCACGCCGATTCACGTGGTCAGTTTACCCCTAGAGGCAGAGGGGTAACAACAACAGACCGCTCTAGAGGCAGAGGGGTCCGAAGAACCAGGGAAACAGGGAGCCTCTCTCTGATAAGCCCTTTCAGCATCCCTGAGGTGTTGCCCGGCTGTCCCTCCTTGGAGGCAGTCGGGGAAGATTATCACTGTACCCAGAAGCCTGGCATTCCCTCACTCAAGACAGATGGGTACAGTCGATCATATCCAAGGGTTACATAATTCCTTTCGAGGAAAGTCCCTTCCCCTCAAGTTCCGTTCCAGATGTACCACCGGTCTAAGGGACATTGCAGAGTTAGAAATCGCAAAACTACTGCAAAAAGAGCCATTCAGCCAGTTACAATAGACCATTCAGAGCCGGAATCTACTCAAGATTCTTTTGGTCCCCAAAAGGCGGGAGACTGGAGACCAATATTGGATCTCAGCAGACTCAACAAGTCTGTCAGGAAGACAAGATTCGAATGGTCACTCTTCAGTCAATTCTGCCCTTCTTACAGAAGGACAACTGGATGTGCTCAATAGATCTTCAGGATCGTACTATCACATCAAAATTCACAGACGCTCCAGGATATTTCTCCGCTTTCGGCTGGGGTCCAGTCACTTCCAGTTCAGAGCCCTGCCCTTTGGTCTCACTACAGCCCCAGAGTGTTCACCAAATGCATGGCAGTGGTCACGGCTCACCTGAGACGTCAAGGATTCCAGGTGTTTCCGTATCTCGACGACTGGCTCCTGTCAGCCACCACCAGGCATCAGCTTATACAAGCCAGGGATTACACAATAGACCTTTGTTCTCATTTAGGCATCTCAATCAACTTCGAAAAGTCATCCTTATCGCCCTGCCAGTCTATTACCTTCATAGGCGCAAACTTAGACACTGTTCGGATGTCAGCTACCCTTACAGAACAAAGAGTTTCAGACATTCAGACTCATGTCAGGATCATTCTTGCCAGCAAGAAAGTACAGGCCAGAATGGTTCTAAAAGTATTAGGTCTCATGGCTGCGGCCATTACTCTTCTTCCCCTGGCTCGATTCTACATCGCCTCCTTCAGTGGATGCTGTTCACACAGTGGTCATACCAGCAACTCCCAATGCGTCACCAGATTCTGGTGACACAAACATGCAAAGAACATCTTGCTTGGTGGATCACATCGTCTCAGCTTCACCAAGGCAGGTGCTTTGTACCTCCGTCCCGATAGCCACTGTCACCACGGATGCCTCCCTGATCGGGTGGGGGGGTCATTATCAGGGCAGGATGGTTCATGGGACGTGGCAACCGTTCGAGTACCATCTGCACATAAATGTCCTGGAGATGAGAGCAGTGCTTTTAACGTTGCAAGCCCTCAACGACTTTCTTCCCGTAGGGACAATTGCAGTCCACACAGACAACATGTCTGTAGTTTGGTATATCAACAAACAGGGCGGAACCAAGTCCTACCCCTTATGTCGAGAAGCGCTCAGACTTTGGCAATGGGCGATCTCCTCTCATCGGTTTCTGGTAGCAACGCATATCCCTGGGAAAACCAATATTATAGCGGACAGATTGAGCAGAGCTATCCTCATGCCTCACGAGTGGTCTCTCAAGCAATCTATAGCGGAAGAGATTTTTCTGGAATGGGGTCGTCCATGTTGCGATCTTTTGCTACTCCCAAAACAGCAAATGTCCAGACTTCTTCAGCCTCTTCCCTCTATCAGGCCATCCCCCAGAGACGCTCTGACCCAGGATTGGCCCCAGGGACTTCTTTATGCCTTCCCCATTTCCTCTGATCCCTCAGGTGATCCAGAAAGCTACCGTTTGAGAGCCAAATTGATTCTCATTGCCCCTTACTGGCCTCGATAAGTTTGGTTCCCGTTCCTTCATCATCACCTTTTGGTGCAGCCGTGGCATCTGGACCCAGTGCCAGATCTACTGATTCACCAATCCGGTCAGCTGCACCGGTCAATCCCCTCTCTCAACCTCACAGCATGGTTGCTCCACTTCCTTCCTTAGCCAGGCTTCCTTTGATCTCTAACCCAGTTAGAGACATCATAGTAGCTTCACTAAAATCCTCTACCAGGAGGATTTACACAAGCAAATGGAAACGTTTCTCTTATTGGGCTAAGGCCCAAAACATTGATCCTTTTACTGCCCCTGTTCAGGCAGTTCTGGACTTCTTAGCAGAGATTTTTCATGCAGGCTCCTCTTCTTCCACAGTCAGAGTTCAGTTGGCTGCTATTTCTAATTTTCATGTCGGGATAGCAGATCATAATATTATGTCCCATAGGCTCTGCAGGGCCTTCTTGAAAGGAATTTTCCTACTAAAGCCTCCAATCAGGAATCCTCCTCCTCAGTGGGATCTAAATTTAGTGCTGACATCCTTAATTCTTACCCCCTTCGAGCCGGCTGTTTCTTGTTCCCTGAAATATCTTTCTTGGAAAACTTTATTCCTAGTGGCTATTACATCTGCCAGGAGGGTGTCTGAACTTCATGCTCTTTCGGTTCGACCCCCCTATTTGATTTTTCACAAAGACAGAGTATCTTTGAGAACTAATCCATCCTTTTTACCTAAGGTCGCTTCAAAAAACAATCTGAATCAATCCATTGATCTCCGGTATTTTTCCTAACTATTCAGATAGAGCTGAACAAAAGCTACATTATCTTGACGTCCACCGTCAACTTAGATATTATTTGGACAGAACAAAAAAATTTAGAAAATCTGATCAACTTTTTGTCTCCTATGCGGATAATAAAAAAGGCCTTCCTGTTTCTAAAGTGACCTTGTCCAGATGGCTTTCTTCGGTCATCTCTGAAATTTATACGCTCAGGGGAAAACAGCTGTGCTCAAAACCTAAAGCACATTCAACTAGGAGCTTAGCTACTTCTACAGCTTTTCAAGCTAGACTTCCTTTGGACACTATTTGTGCAGCGCCACTTGGGCCACTCCTCACACTTTTGTTTCCCATTACAAATTGGACTTGGCCTCCAGGGACAGAGCCAGTTTTGGCTCTACAGTCCTCAAGAGTTTGTTCCATTGAGCCACCCAGGATAGAGGTGCTAGGGGCGCGGTCCCATCAAGCAAGAATGAAGGCGAGATTGACAACTTAACATTAAGAAGTTATGTACCTACCATAACGTTCCATGTTAGTTGTCTTCTCTGCCTTTCTTCGACCCTCCCTCCTTCCCCTGGCCTGGACAGACCTTGTATAAGAAACTATTATGCTAAAGACCATTCAGACCTGGTCCTTTTTACATCTGTAAGTTTCTTCTCCCTTTGGGAAGTATTGTATGCTTGGTGCTATTGCCCTTTGTTAACAAACGAGATCTGGGTACTTACCGCCTTGCATCATGGGATATGGGGCTGCCTCGAGCTGGTAGAAGAAACTCTCGAGCTAAAGCAAGTGCCGAGTCGGAGCCGAGGGATCGGCTCCGAACCCATCAAGCAAGAAAGAAGGCGAGAGAAGACAACTAACATGGAACGTTATGGTAGGTACATAACTTCTTATTACAGAGCAAGCCAAGTGCAGATGATGATGAGTGGATGTTCTTGCTAGGTCCAAGACAAAATACAAAATGCTCAGTCTCTCTCTGAGAGAGTTCTTAAATTAATATCCCATTTTACTGCTGGGGGGGGGGGTGGTGGTGGTGCTGCGGTAGCGTTGTTGCCTCACAGTAAGACGTCCTGTTCGATTCTCAGCTAGAGCATCTTCTGTGTGGAGACATGCGTGAATGGGCGTACCTTCATTGAAGGTTGTGCATCAGGGCTGGCAACTCGGCACGTAAAAATCTACTGGTAATCATTAGCAAACCGGAGTTCCACTGTGGCGATCCCTAACCGGGAAAAAGCCGAAAGACACAACGACAACTGCTGGGTTAGCCTGGATGGCATCACTCTTTGTCACCTGACTTCAGTTCCCAGGCTAAACAGAAACTTAACAGAATTTAACATCCCTGTCTGAGAAATACAGATCTCCCAGATGTTTGAAGATCTTGGAAGTCATAAAACAATAAAACAGTTTACATGTTAAACCTATTAATTACTTTTCTTTCAAGACAATACAAAAACGTCTAGCTGTAGACATTGTGTCTGCTTCTGCATTGAAACTAAGAGATAACATATCTTGTTTATGGCCCAGCTATAAAGTAACTTAACCTCAACTATTCTTAAGTTTTGCAAGTTAATCTTCTATGTTCCAGCAGGGTATGCTGTGATTACATTCTTGAAGCTGAGTACATAACATACAGTTCTGTATAAATCATATCAATATTCACAAATGATATAGAATTATTTACAAAATTCCAGATAGCCGGGCTGGCAGCATGACACCACCACCCCCAGAAAACTCAAGCTAGTTTTTCAAGTGACCCTTGAGAAAAGATGCTTGAGATGGTTGAGCCTATTTGGGAATACCTTACCCCATTTCCTGTCTTGAAAGCCTATCTCCATTGGCATTGCTAACCCCACTGCGGTGCTGCACTGTCATATCATATGCTTACAAGCCTAGGCTCCACCTTAGTAACTTGGCATTTTGCTGGCTGGCGCGATGTAGCCATGTTAAGGGATTGTGGTCTGTAACTACAGTGAATTTCCTTTCATACAGATAAGGTTAAATTTTCTGCAGTGCCCCCTCTATGGTTAGACATCCCTTTTCTACAGCTGCATAGCATTTTTCCCTGGGTTGGAGTCTACGACTGAGATGTACTACTGGGTGTTCTTTTCCTTCTGAGAAAACCTGGCTAAGTACAGCACCCACCCTATGGTTTGAAGCATCCACCTGCACAACTTCTTTGTTGAGATCTGGACTGGCTAACACAAGGAGACCTCCCAAAGCTCTTTTAACCTTCTGGAACTTCTGCTCACATGCTGGGGTCCAAATGATCTTATCTGGCTTGTTTTTCCTTGTCAGGTCTGTGAGAGGGAGCAGCTATGGCACTATAATTGGGGACAAACTTTCTGTAGTACCCAGCTGTCGCTAAGAATGCTCTCACCTGCTTTTTGATAACAGTGGCAGGCCATGCCTGAATGACTTCCATTTTGGCAGGTTCTAGCCTGATCTTAACACTCCCTACTCTGTGTCCCAGGTAGGAGACCTCTGCCATACCCACCTGACATTAGCTGGGCTTAATGGTTAATCCTGCCCTCTGTAGTCTGCCCAGCACCTCCCTGACATGCTGAAGGTGTTCTTGCCAGGAATTGCTGTAGATGGCAATATCATCTAGGTAAACAAGGGCAAAATATCATGCTCCTGCTAGAATATGATGTACCAGCCTCTGGAAAGTCACTGGGGCATTTTTCATCCCAAAGGGCATCTTTGTGAACTCATACAAGCCAAAAGGAGTCACAAAGGTTGACCTCTGTCTTGCACTGGCAGTCAAAGGCACGTGCCAGTAACCCTTGGTAACATCAGTAGTGGTAAGATACTTAGCCCCACCCAGCTTCTCTAGGGCTTCATCTGTTCTAGGCATGGGGTAAGCATCTGACTCTGTGTGACTATTTAATTTCCTGTAGTCCACACAGAACCTGGTTCGGCCATCCTTCTTTTGTACCATCACCACTGGTGAAGCCCAGGGACTGCTGGACTCCTGAATTACCCTTAGTTCCAACATTTCCTGCATCTCCTGCTTCAGAGTCTGTTTGACTCTCTCAGGCACCATATAAGGGCCTGCTTAATAGGTCTTTGGGGTCCTGTATCCACATGGTGCTGCACCAGGTGGCTGCACCCTGGTTTCCCAGTGAACATGTCCCCAAACTCCTGTAGCACTGCTTGGATTTCTCAAACTTGGGTAGGGGATAACTGCTGGGACACTGCTACCCCTTCCACTGAGGTGTCAGTTTGAGTATCACTGACATCAGTCACCATATCCCCATCAGACTCCTCCTGCCATCCACTGCAAATACTCAGCACAAGGGCCTCCCTATCATGGTAAGGTTTCATCATGTTAACATGGTACAATTTGTGTCCCTGCCTCCTGCCTAGCAGTTCTACCATGCAGTTAACATTGCTGACCTTCCTTACTACCTTGTGGGGTCCCTCCCTGGCTACCTGCAGATTGTTGTGTCTGACAGGAATGAGAACAATAGCCTGCTGCCCTACTGTGTACTCTCTAGCTCAAGCATCCCTGTCATACCAGACCTTTTACTGCTGTTAGGCTTATGCCAGGTTCTCCTGGGCCAAGCCCAAGAGTTCCCTGAGCCTTGTCCTGAGGTTTAGGACATATGCCAAAACAGACTCCTTTTGGGATTCACACTCACCCTCCCACTCATCTTGAGTCAAATATAGAGGTCTCCTCAACCTGTGCCCATACAACTCAAAGGGTGAAAAAATTGTGGGTTCATGGAGAACCTCTCTGTAAGCAAACAACAGATGGGGAAAATATGTGTCCCACTCCCTCTTAAACTGGTCTGCAAATGCCCATAGGATGGACTTGAGTGTAGAGTTTAACCTCTCAACAAGACCATTAGTCTGGAGATGGTAGGTGGTGGTACTTAGGTGCTTCACCCCACAGTACTTCCACAGACAAGCCAGGAGACCTGACATGAAATTGGCACCTCTGTCAGTCAGTATTTCTTTTGGAAACCTACCCTGCTGAAAATCTCTAAAAAAGCATTTGCCACCTGTTCTGCTTCAGTGGAGGACAGAGCCACCACTTCAGGGTAGCTGGTAGTATAATCTACTACCACTAGGACATATCTTTTCTCTGTGGAACTTGGGGTACTCAGAGGACCCACAATATCCATAGCTACCATCTAAAATGTATTTGTTTATTTATTGCATTCGTTTACTGGGAAAGTCCACTGAGCCTAGGTGAGCCCATATTCAGTGGAGGCCCGGGGAGAAAAGCTCCACATAAAAGTCACATTACAGAAATACAAATATCAAAAATGTAGCACTATTTACAGTTTTTTAGCAATTTAATAGCAGTTTTATGGTAGTCCATCGATGATATTAACATGCACATTTGATCATATAGATGCCATTGACATTACTGGTTGGGAGGCAGAAAAAATAGTAACATTATATACAATTATTTACATGCATTTAAATCTGTATAGCCAGTGTAATAACAGTCATAGCTATGGCTGCAGACCTGCTAAGAGTGCATACCTGTAGCCCCAGAGAGTGGTCTGTCTAGGCAGTGTAGGAACAGTCATAGGTATGGCTGCAGACCTGCTAAAAGTGCATACCTGTAGCCCCAGAGAGTGGGAGCATTGAGAAGAGATGAAGAGTTATTTTTGGCATGGTCATAGCCAGCAGGTAGAGAGGTGTTGTCTGAGGGATTTTTTAAAGAGAGCAGGGTATGAGATGGAGGTTATTGAGGTTGGGAGGTTATTCCAAAGTTTGGAGGTAGTGAAGGAGTAAAGCCTTTGGCCAGCTGGAAGTTGAGGTTTATTGACTTTAAGTAGAATTTTGTTTTCAGATCTAAGGTGTCTGTTTGGATGGTACAGAGTTAATATACTGGAGAGAGCTGGACAAGCTGTTGGTTTATATGTTATTTTATGTGCAGTAATTAAGTGGAGGTAGTTGAGATAGTGTGGAAGTTTAAGCCAGTTTAGTTGTTGCAGTGAGGAACAGTGATGTGATGAGGATCTAGCATTTGTTGCAAATCTAGCAATGGCTCCTCAATTGCAGGCAAAGGCATCAAAGGAGCTTCCACCTTGTCTCCTGCCTTTCCTACCTTTTGGCACTACTCACAGGTCCTGCAGCAATCCCAGGCCAATAAAAGTTCTGCATAATATGCCTCTTTATATGTTTTATGCCCATATGACCTGCAAAGGGAATATCAATGGCTATGGCTAGAAGTGCCACATGGTAGGCTCTGGGCACTACCAACTGCTGTATTCTCTCACCTTCTAGCCCTCCCCTCAGGGTCCACTCTCTATACAGTAACCCTTTGTCCTAGTATACAGATTCCCCCTTCCCTTGAGAATCAGGTGCCTCATTAGCTACATCCCTCAGGCCTTGCAGTGTAGGGTCTGAGAGCTGAGCCTGTCTCATCTCTCTCTTTGTAACCCTTCCCAGCTCCCCTTCTACAGAAAGTCTGGTATCCTCTGACAGTAGTGCCTCACTGTCATCCTGGGTACCACTACCTCTGCCTTTCCAGTCATTCTGTCCAAGGGACCATCAGTACCAACAAGCAGCTGTGGCTCACCTTCAGTCTCACTGCTACAGGGTAGCTTCCTCCCTGAAGTAACCACCTCACTGGTCCTGGTTGCAAATGTGCAGTCTGTCTGGGTCTCCCCCAGGCTACTAGACCCACATGCTTGTCTCCAAGCCTGACTGCATGTAACTGCATGAACACATGATACTGCATTATCAGAATCATTCCCTATCATGACATCTGCAGGCATATCCTCCAACACACCTACTTGGTGGCTTCCTTTTCCACCCTCCCAGTCAAGGTGAACCATAGCCAAAGGTATTTGGAATGGGGTCCCTTCTAAAATACTGACAGGAGTAGACTGCCCAAGCAAGTAGTGCTCCTCTGTAATCATTGTAGGCTTCACAATGATTAGGTCAGATGCTGTGTTTGTCTTAGCACTGTCCTCTTTCCTATCGACTAAGATAGGATATAACCTCTTGTGGTAGTTTGGTACCCTTGTTGTCTCAAGACAACTTACTGCTGGCATTTTTGTCATTCCCAATTACTGGCTGTCCAACCTTTTGTTCCCCACATTGCCTCTGTGGACATCCATATGCTACATGGCCTCACTGGTTGCATTTAAAATATTTAACCTTTGGTCCTGGAGGTGTACCTGGACTAGTGGCTTCCCCTGTTACTGGCAGACTCTGCTGGGACAGTCTGGGCTGCCCACCATGGGTTCCCTTATACCCATGAGCAGCACTGAGTGTCCCTTTCCCGTGCAGTGATGCCCTACTTGCTAGGTATAGGTTTCACTTCTTCCCCAACTCATCTGCAGTATTGCATTGCCTATCAGCTAACTAGATTCTGTATCCTCAGGCAAAGTGCTAAGGGCTTGTTCCCTCACCAAAAGGTCTGCCAGCCCTTCAAAAAATGTCTGCCAGCCCTTCAAAAATGGTGACCTGACATCCACTCCCCTATGACTCAACATGTCTCAGTTTCTCATTTTCTTTAGCCTCTAGATGTCTCAGTCTCTCTTCTGCTTCTGTTTCCAAACGCTTGGCCTCCAGCTCAAGAAATAGAGGAGCTCTCTGAGCATGTAGCCTAGGCCGGTATGATCCTGACCTTGAGTAGCATCTTACCCTCACCAAGAATGATGCCACAATATGAAGACAAGATGATCAATTTCAACAGTTGGCTTAATTATTGGTGTCATTCAAAGGGGATCCAATGCCTGTCAGCCTGGGATGACATGCTCGACAAGCCACGATGCTTCGCTAGAGACGTCTTGCACCTGTCAGCCCTGGGCTTTCGGATATTGGCAAAGACTCTTGCCACCCCCATACTGCCTTTTTTAGGCAAGGCTCAAAAGACAATCCCACCTCCATAGGTATCACAAGGGATAAGAAACT
Organism: Protopterus annectens; assembly: GCF_019279795.1. Taxonomy (NCBI): domain Eukaryota; kingdom Metazoa; phylum Chordata; order Ceratodontiformes; family Protopteridae; genus Protopterus; species Protopterus annectens. The sequence continues at coordinate 1,201,494,012 of NC_056737.1, forward strand.
AAGAGTAATGCTACTCAACTCCAGAAGTCTAAACCTCAAGATGCATGCACTCGAAACTCTCCTTAGCATGGAGAACATCGATATCTGTGCAGTAACAGAAACCTGGTTCAAGGCTCCCGAGAGCACCCCAGCACTACCAGGTTATACCTCATACCATGCTTTTCGGCCCCAAAACTTGGACGAATCACAAAAGGAGGGGGAGTATCAATATTCGTTAAATATACCCACACCTCCAGGTTGGTGGCACAGCACGAAGCATCAGAGACTATCCATGTGCAACTAACAGTGGGTAAAACTGCCTTCCAGTTTATAGCCTGCTACAGACCACCCTTCCAAGCCCAGAAACCCCACTCGGCCTTCCTGAGAACACTGGAAAATATGAAGGTTTCTCCAAACACCATTATATTGGGCGAGTTCAACTACCCAAACATAGACTGGGAGCATTACTCTAGCTCCAACACCCTAGCCCAAAGGTTCCTAGAATTTATAAACTCAAATGCTATGGAACAACTTGTTACCACTCCCACAAGAGGGGAAAACATACTGGACCTGATCATCACCAACATGGGGGCTCTATGCTCCAGACCAGAAGTGTATCCTTCACTGGTAAGATCAGACCATAAACTAATCTCACTGGATATTCACATCCCAACCCTACCCCCTGCCCAGACAAACACAGTGAAAAACTTCTCTAAAGCAAACTTCACACTCCTCAAAACCAAGGTGGAATCCTTCAAAGCCCCCGGGCCTGTGGAAAATACGGCCCAGACCACAGAATCCTTTATAAACACATTCTGTGAACACCTTCAGGAATGCATGGATCATGCAATCCCAAATAAAACCAAGACCCAATCCTCCAAAGGCAGGCGTCCTGTCTGGTGGACCCCAGCCATAAACAAACTATACAATAGAAGGAGGAAGCTACTACATGATAGAGCAAAATCCCAAAAAGGGAAGGCATCTCTGATCAGTATTAGCAAAACACTACAGGCTCTCATAAAATCATCTAAGGCCAGCTTCGAGAGAAAAATTGCACAGGACACTAAGGATAATCACAAGGCTTTCTTTAGTTATGTTAGGAACCTGGGTGGGAATTCCCAGATATGCTCAGAATTAGTCCAAAATGACAAAAAATACACCAAACCCACAGACATTGCCAACATCCTAGCTGACAGGTTCAGCACAAACTCCCCCCCCCTCCATCAAAAGGGCAAATATCTATCCCAGCAGAGTGCTGCCCCCCCCTGACATCTCAGATGCTCAGGTAAGAGCCACCCTCTCCAAAGCAAAAAACACAGCATCAATGGGACCAGACGGTGTCCCAGGCTGCGTCCTACATGAACTCCAAGAAGAGCTAAACCCAAACATAAAACTACTGTTCAATCTCAGCCTTACTACAGGATATGTACCCAAAGAGTGGCGTACAGCAACAGTGGTCCCTCTCCACAAAGGTGGTGCCTCAACGGATCCTGGAAACTATCACCCCATAAGCCTGACTAGCTTGGTCTGCAAAGCTATGGAAAGGATCATCATGGACCTCATAAATAAAGATATTAGGGACCTACAGACACTGGATCCTACCCAGTTCAGCTTTGTTAAGGGCAGATCCTGCCTCTTAAACCTGGTCGATTTCTTTGAAACAGTCACCAAGGCCATTGACGAGGGGAAGGTGGTCCACACAGCCTACCTGGATCTCGCAAAAGCCTTCGATACAATACCCCACTCGGGCATTATAGATAAGCTCACCAGCTTAAATAAAAACCCCTATGTCACTAGATGGGTTGCAAACTGGCTCAAGGACAGAACCCACATGGTTAGAATTGCTGTAGCCATCATCATCATCATCATCCCCCTTTTTCCCATTTGCATGGGGTCAGGGTATCGTATTAACTGTCGCCAACTCTCTCGATTCAGTGCCACTCTCCTGCCTTCTTCAACACTCATGCCTGACTGTTACAGATCTTCTTTCACACAATCCATCCACCTCTTTGCTGGATGCCCTCGCTTCCTCTTACCTTCATCCTGTCTGTCCCAAATCTCCCTCACCAGATTGTCTTCTGCTTTTCTACACATGTACCCATATCATCATAATCTGTTCTCTTTGATCTTTTCTGCAGTTGGAGCTACTCTGGCTTCTGCTCTTATGTCCACATTTCTTCACCTGTCCCGCAGTGTGCATCCTACCACCTTTCTCAGGCACTTCATTTCCATCACCTCTAGCTTCTTCAACTGTTCTGCCTTTACTGCCCAGGTTTCTGTACCGTACAGTAGTACTGGTCGCACCACTGTCTTGTACACCTTACTTTTCAGCTTCTTTGGCATTCTTCTGTCATAGACTACACCTGATACTCTATGCCAGTTGGCTACATCCCCTCTGATTCTAGCTTTGACCTCTTCATTCAGACTACCCTTCTCCTCAACCACCCCTCCCAGATACTTGAAGCTGTTTACCTGTTCCACTATCTTCCCATCTATCTTTATTCTCAGCTTCTTCTGATTTCCCCAATCTGCTGCCATTACCACTGTCTTCTCTGTGCTTAGTTTCATCCCATGTGCCTTCAGATTTGCATTCCATTCTCCTATCCTTTGCTGAAGTTCTAGATCAGAGTCTGCCTGTACTGCCACATCGTCTGCATACAGCAGTTTTGTTGCTTTGACCCCTCCAACCTGTTTGCTGATGTAGTCCATTACCAGTATGAGCAGCAGTGGGCTCAGAGCTGAACCCTGGTGTACACCCACTCCCACTGGGAATCCCTCAGTGAGGCCAAACACTGTTCATACTTGAGTCACTGGGTCCTTGTACACAGCCTGTACTAATTCTACCATTGTTTCTGGGACTTCAAACCACCGCAGTACTGCCCAGATCAGCTTTCTTGGGACCTTGTCATATGCTTTCTCCAAGTCTAGGAAAGCCCAGTTTGACTCTCTCCTCTTCTCTAGTTTCTTCTCAAGTATCTGTCTCAATGCAAACATCGGGTCAATTGTGCTGCATCGTGATCTGAATCTGAACTGTTCATCTCCCATCTTACATTCTACTATTCTGCGTATCCATTTATCAGTCATGCTGGAGCCATGTCAGACTCCAAACCAGTTACAAGTGGCGTCCCACAAGGCTCAGTCCTGGGACCTCTCCTGTTCGGTATATATTTGTCGGAGGTAAAGGCCAACATGGAAGGACTGTGGCTGACCAAGTTTGCAGATGACTGCAAACTAGGCGTCATAATCGACTCTCTAGCCGACACAAGCATCCTACAAAAGAGCCTCATAGAAACAGACAACTGGTGCCAGAGCCATGTCTTCAAGCTAAACGCCAAAAAGTGTATAGTCATCCCCTTTGGCAAAAACAAAGTGCCCACAAATTACCACATAGGTGGCAATCCATTAAGTACGGAAGAAGTAATTAGGGACCTGGGGATCCAAGTTGATAGCAATCTCTCATTTGAAAACCACTTGGCCAAAGTGGTTAGAAAAACATTTTATATAGCCCACCTAATCATGAAGGGATTCACATCTAGATCAGGGGAGGTCATCGTGCCTCTTTACTCATCCCTCATCAGGCCTATAATTGAGTACAATGCCCTTTTTGGGATGTACTTTACCAGACACCTGCAGCAACTGGAAAGACCCCAAAAGTACCTCACCAAGAGGATCAAAGGGCTCAAACAGATGCCATATGCTGCCCGGTTAAACAATCTCCAGCTCTACTCAGTGACATACCGCCTGCTCAGAGGCGATCTGTGCCTGACGTATAAAGCCATGTCCAACCCAGAATTAATGGACATGCTGTACCCCAGAAAATCCAAATCCCATCGAGCTACACGCTCGAGAGACTTGAACTTCAACACTGAAATAAATAGGACATGCTGGAGGGACAGATTCATAACCCAGAGGCTCCATTCACTCTGGAATAAAATCCCAGTCCAGGTTAGGCAAAGTCCCTCATTGACTCTCTTCAAGAGGAATCTTGATGAGTGGATGGGAGATCATAGGTTTACCCTAGGTATCACTTCTGTGTCACTGTTAGACAGAGGCACAGTATACTAACCTTGAAAAAGGGCATAGCAAAATTCATTTAAAATGGGTGGCGAAAGCCAAACACACTCTGGCTAGGCTTATAAATGCCCTAGGGCAGATAACCTAGTATGAACCTATGAACCTATGAAAATAAGTGCTCACTTTAGCAACATATTCTCACACACTTCCATCTGCCTTGTGTCTATGCTCATGAAACTTTTTCCTATAAGTTTCAGGTGTTAGCTTAAAACATTCTAAAATACAGTTTTTTACAATATTATAATTTAAGGAATCTGTATCAGACAAATTAGAAATAGCAGTTACAGCTTTACCATGGGGTAGGGAGGGTCATGATCCATACCCAGAACCCTTGATCAACATACTGTTTACATACCCTCTCAAACATATGATTGAAACTATCAAAATGATCCCCCTCTGTAAAGTATGGATTCTTAGCCTCAGCACATCTCAGTTTCTCATTTTCTTTAGCCTCTAGATGTCTCAGTCTCTCTACTGCTTCTATTTCCAAACGCTTGGTCACCAGCTCAAGTCTCTTTAACTCCAGATGGATTTTTAAGTCCTCTGTGGAAAGGTTGAGCTGTCCATTTTCTGAAAGTTCTACATCTCCAAGGCCAGACTGGTTGTCCTCTTGATTGCTGGTCTGCGATGCAGCTGTGCCCAAAGCTACAATAATTTCTACCTTAGTCAGGTTGTCATGCACCACTTCTTCAGCCTGGCACAGCTAAGGAGATCTTTCAACACTGGCAAGAAAACAGATATTCAGGAGGTCTCACCAGTCCAGAAAAGGTCCAGAGTCTACTCAAGATTCTTTTTAGTTCCAAAGAAGACACAGGACTTCAAACCTATTCCAGATCTCAGTGGGCTAAATTCCTATGTGAACAAGATGAAATTCTGGATCATCATGGTGCAGTCTGTCCTTACATACTGGAAGGGGACTGGTTGTGCTTGATTGACCTTCAGGATGTTTACCTTCACATCAAAATTGAAAAGCAAGCCAGAAAGTCCTTGTGCTTTGGGCTGGGAGCCAATCATTAGCAGTTCTGATTTTTGCCTTTTGGTGTTACCATAGACTCTTGGGTGTTCACAAAATAAGTGTTAATAGTTGCCGCTCATCTCAGCCTGAAAGAGTTCTGCATGTTCCTGTATCTCAACAATTAGATCCTTGCTGTAAATACAAAAAAAAACATTTTATTTCAAGCATAGATTATCGATCCATTTGTGTCAGTCCTTGGCTTTCTCACTAAACTTCAAAAAATTAAACCTGGAACCAACCAAGTCCTTAGATATCATCTGCAATCTGGAGACTATAACAAAAATTGCAAGACTCCCTGCACAAAGACTGCCTTCCCTTAAGCTGTATGTCATGGACCTTCATCAGCACAATTCCACCCACTTCATAAAGCCATGTACACTGAACAGTATTGCAGTGTCATTATGCTAGTTCATCACACCAGATATAACATAAAGGTTATACAATGGGGACTCAATGTACAATGGTTCCATTCCATACACTCACTTCATAATGCCATGTACACTGAATGCTATTGCAGTGTCATTATGCTAGTTTATCACACCAGAAATAACATGAAGGTTATACAGTGGAGACTCAATGTACAATGGTTCCATTCCACACAGCCACTTCTTAATGTCATGTACACTGAACGCTATTGCAGTGTCGTTATGCAAGTTCATCACACCAGATATAACATGAAGGTTATACAGTGGAGACTCAATGTACAATTGTTCCATTCCACACACTCACTTCATAATGCCAAGTACACTGAACACTATTGCAGTGTCATTCTGCTAGTTCATCACACCAGATATAACATGAAGTTTACGCAGTGGAGACTCAATGTACAATGGTACCATTCCACACACTCACTTCATAATGCCATGTACACTGAATGCTATTGCAGCATCATTATGCTAGTTCATCACACCTGATATAACATGAATGATATAAAGTGGAGACTAAGTATACAATGGTTCTATTCCATGCACTCATTTCATAATGCATGTAGACTGAACACTATTGCAGTGTCATTCTGCTAGTTCATCACACCAGATATAACATGAATGTTATACAGTGGAGACTCAATGTACAATGGTTCCATTCCACACACTTACTTCATAATGCATGTACACTGAACACTATTGCCGTGTCGTTCCTCTAGTTCAGCACACCAGATATAACATGAAGGTTATACAGTGGAGACTCAATGTGCAATGGTTTTATTCCACACATCCACTTCATAATGCATGTACACTGAACACTATTGCACTGTCATTCTGCTAGTTCATCACGCCAGATATAACAAGAAGGTTATACAGTGGAGACTCAATGTACAATGGTTCCATTCCACACACTCACTTCATAATGCCATGTACACTGAATGCTATTGCAGCGTCATTATGCTAGTTCATCACATCACATATAGCATGAAGGTTATACAGTGGAGACTCAATGTACAATGGTTCCATTCCACACACCCAGTTCATAATGCATGTACACTGAACACTATTCCACTGTCATTCTGCTAGTTCATCACGCCAGATATAACAAGAAGGTTATACAGTGGAGACTCAATGTACAACGGTTCCATTCCACACACTCACTTCATAATGCCATGTACACTGAATGCTATTGCAGTGTCAATATACTAGTTCATCACACCAGATATAACATGAAGGTTATACAGTGGAGACTCAATGTACAACGGTTCCATTCCACACACTCACTTCATAATGCCATGTACACTGAACACTATTGCACTGTCCTTCTGCTAGTTCATCACATCAAATATAACATGAAGGTTATACAGTGGAGACTCAATGTACAATGGTTCCATTCCACACACTCACTTCATAATGCCATGTACACTGAACACTATTGCAGTGTCATTCTGCTAGTTCATCACAGCAGAAATAACATGAAGGTTATACGGTGGAGACTCAATGTACAACGGTTCCATTCCACACACTCACTTCATAATGCCATGTACACGGAACACTATTGCAGTGTCATTCTGCTAGTTCATCACACCAGATATAACATGAAGTTTATGCAGTGGAGACTCAATGTACAATGGTACCATTTCACACACTCACTTCATAATGCCATGTACACTGAATGCTATTGCAGTGTCATTATTCTAGTTCATCATGCGAGATATAACATGAAGGTTATACAGTGGAGACTCAATGTACAATGGTTGCATTCCACACACTGACTTCATGATGCCATGTACACTGAACACTATTGCAGTGTTGTTATACTAGTTCATCGCACCTGATATAACATGAAGGTTTTAAAGTGGAGACTCAATATACAATGGTTCTATTCCATGCACTCATTTCATAATGCATGTACACTGAACACTATTGCAGTGTCATTCTGCTAGTTCATCACACCAGATATAACATGAATGTTATACAGTGGAGACTCAATGTACAATGGTTCCATTCCACACACTCACTTCATAATGCATGTACACTGAACACTATTGCACTGTCCTTCTGCTAGTTCATCACACCAGATATAACATGAAGGTTATACAGTGGAGACTCAATGTACAACGGTTCCATTCCACACACTCACTTCATAATGCCAAGTACACTGAACACTATTGCAGTGTCGTTATGCTTGTTCATCACACCAGAAATAACATGAAGGTTATACAGTGGAGACTCAATGTACAACGGTTCCATTCCACACACTCACTTCATAATGCCCTGTACACTGAACACTATTGCAGTGTCATTCTGCTAGCTCAGCACAGCAGATATAGCATGAAGTTTATACAGTGGAGACTCAATGTACAATGGTTCCATTCCACACACTCACTTCATAATGCATGTACACTGAACACTATTGCACTGTCCTTCTGTTAGTTCATCACACCAGATATAACATGAAGTTTATGCAGTGGAGACTCAATGTACAATGGTACCATTCCACACACTCACTTCACACTTCATAATGCCATGTACACAGAATGCTATTGCAGCGTCATTATGCTAGTTCATCACACCAGATATAACATGAAGGTTATACAGTGGAGACTCAATGTACAATGGTTGCATTCCTCACACTGACCTCATGATGCCATGTACACTGAACACTATTGCAGTGTCGTTATGCTAGTTCATCACATCAGATATAACATGAAGATTACAATGTACAATGTCAATGTACAACAGTTCCATTCCACACACTCACTTCATTCTCCTATCTGAATATCTACAGACTGCAAGACTCATGCAAAGTGGTGGATTCAGTTTCCTCTGGTACAAACAGACTGTTCCTTTATTAATTTCCTTCTGTCAGTCACAGTTACCATGGATGCCCCTCTTAGGGGTAGGGAGCAATATTACAAAGGACAGTCTAAGGAGTATGGTCTCACCAAGAGTTTAGGCTTCCTATCAATATTGTAGAGTTGAGGCTGTCCCTGCTAGTGTTGCAGGCACTGTAGGACTTCCTTTCACAGAGTGTGATTTTGTTACTGACAACACCTCAATCATATGGTACATCAACAAGCAGGAGGTGTCCCGATTATACTCTTCAACCCTACAGTAGCGAGAAAAATCTTCAGCTACTGCAGCCTGCTTTCCTGTGACCTGTTTCTGTCCCTGACCAACACAAAATGCAGCAGCTACTTTACCCTCGTCCCTCCTGAGGGTTAGACCCCTAGGAAAGCTCTTTTCCATCCTTGTCCACCTGATCTAATTTTTGCATTTATCTATCTTCCTCTGTTGACAAAGTTTCTGCAGAAAGTATCTCTGTGGAAGGGAAAAACTGATTCTCGTATTACCTTTCTGGCCCAGGTAGATATGGTCACCAGTGGTCTGGGCTCACCTAATGCAGGCTCCATGGTTACTAGATCCTCAATCCGTCTCCTACTTCCCCAGTCTGGCTAGCCTCAAACAGACATCAACTCTGTCAGAGTAATGCATGGAGTCTCCAATCCCAGAGATAGCCAGTAATGCAAGAATACCTACCAGAGTAATTTAGATGCTGCCTGATTCTCAGAAACTATCTAATTGAAAATTATACAAGAGTAAATAGAAATGATTTTCTGTTTGGGTAGTGCACCAGTGACTGCACCCCTGCTCCTATTCCATCAATATTCTAACTCCTACCTAACTTACTTGATTCCAGTCCTAGCTGTTTATAAAAGCATCAAGTTCCCTGGCTTCCCAAAAGATCTATAAGCCCTTTTTAAAAGGCACTTTCCTCATCAGGCCTCCTGTCCAGGACTTCTCTCCTCCATGGGACCTTACCTTTGTACTTCAAACTCATACGCATCCTCCTTTTTGGCCTCCCTCAATATTTAAAACAAAACACCTCTACTAGAAAACCTTACCACTAGTTGAATGCAGTTTAGTCAGACAGCTATCTGATTTTTTTGCCTTATCTTGCTAACCGCCATACCTACATTTCCATAAAGACAGAGCTGCCATCAGACAAAATCGCTTGTTAGGCAGTGATAAATCAACCCATTCATCTTACAGTTTTGTTACCAAAGCATGCAAACAAACTAAAATCTACATTGCATAGTTTGGATATTCACAGACAACTTTGGTTTTATCTTTACACGCTAAATTATTTCACAAAGACAGCCAACTTTTATGTATCCTTTTCTTCAAAAAAGACAAAGAACTAAAGTCTCCAGAGTGTCACTCCTGAGATGGCTTTCAGATTGTATTACATTTATTTATTTTCTGTGTAACAGACAACTGGCAGCAAAACCAAAAGCACATTTCATAAGGACAATCTGAAACTCTGTGACCTTTTTCAAGAACTCTGCTTTAGATGATATTTGTGCTGCAATAAATTGATTGACAATGCATACCTTCCTCAAACATTATAAACTTGATCTCATATTGAGATCCAGAGACTCTTTTGGCTCTACCATCCTAAGGAGTACCCTGTCATGATGCAACCCATGAAAACAGTACCTCGGAATTCTGTCAGAACATATGAAATGGACAGAGAGGACAATATAGAATACAAAGGTTAAGTACTTACCATAATGACAGATCCCTGATGTCTCTCTCCATCTGCCTCAACAACTTTCCAACCATTCACCCTTCCTGATTGTCACCACCCTTCCTGAATAGACGTGTTAAGCCCAAACCCAAAGCTTTTCACTATACACAATACAATGGCTTCTGATGAGGGCAAACTCACTCTGAGGAATAGTAGGAAAGCATTGCTTTGTGGAAGAAGAGAAAAGCTCATGCACTGGAGAAGTATCTGTATGGAAATGTTGCTGACTCACCAGGTGGGTCCAACAGTAGATGGATGGAGAGGGTCAGTAAGGATCCATGGTAAGTACATAACTTTATTTTCCTCCTGAACAAGATAATGAGACTGCATCCACCGTATGACGTGCGTTTCCAGAAGTGTATTAATCACAGCAAGAATATGGCTACAACACAAGCAGTTTAACAGAGGGTAACATAGAGGTTGTACATTTTGTAAATAATCTTCACAAATGTCATACAAAGTGAAACTAAAAAAGCTTAATATGTATCATCTGGAAGAAAGAAAATTAGGACTCAGGACATAAATGAAACTTTTAGGTAGCTTTTAGATATATAAGGAATTCCAGATTATACTATTTTACAGATAAAGAAAGGTACAATAACAAAAGCAGATAATATGAAGTTACACAATATACAGCTCAGCGGAGATACACATAAAAAAAAGTATTTCACAGACAAGGTTTAGATAAAATTGACTTTCTGAACAGGTAATAGTTTTATTTAGTAATGCAATTAATATCTGGAATAGACCAAGTATAAGCAGGCAAGTAAATCAAAGTAGTCTTTAAGTGCAAACTTCAGGATGTCTTTCTTGTACAGAACTGGGCATGCTGGGTAAGGTGCACTGCCTTATCTATCTCCATTATATGTTTGTTTTTATCATATGCACCACACAGCCTATAAGCTATAATGACTAATGAGAGACAAAAATGACTGCTCATGAAATTTTCTACATCAGTGTCACACATATAAATAATTTATTTATAGAAAAGCTTACTTTTTAAAACATTATTGGTAAGAGAGTCACGCAATCATTCAGTTGTTTAGATTAGTTTTAAATGTCTCAAATGTATGCTAGCACATAAATTAGAATATATAAATATATGTATATATATATATATATATATATATATATATATATATATATACACACACACACACACACACACACACACACACATAGAGATATAGATATGTAGATATATAGAGGGATATCAAATGAAAAAATGGGCAAGAAAAAGTGCGCAGGGAAAACTGACCAATCATATTTTTGTACAAGTGGGAAGAATCTAGTGCAGGCCAACCGGAACTCACATTCAGTCACAGATAGCTACCCCTCACAGACTTCAAAATCCAACAAAGTGCACCTTTGTGAAAACTCATTTTGCAGGCAAAACTGTCAAACGCAGAAATACTCCAAAAAGAAAACTTAAACAAGTAAATAAAATGAATAAATAATCAGACTAATATAAATGAAGCAAAACTAAACAGAATTCAGGATTGTGGCACAAAATATGAACATTTCACAGTAATAAAAGTATTAAAAGCTCAAATGTAAGTACATAAGATGATCAGGAACAGTAAAAAAACATCGAAAAAGGATATATATATATATATATATATATATATATATATATATATATATATATATATATATACACATATGTGTATAGATAGCTAGATAGAGAGATAACACTCCAGAAGAAAGTTAAAGCATGAACTCCACAAGAATAAACAGAAAGCGACTAACATGACGCAAAGACAGTCACCATAGGAACATAAGCCAGCCCCTCTAACCTAGGAGTCATATTATATGCATAGAAATGCCTTAGAAAGACCCTATCAGGCATTGTTGTACTAAAATGTAAATCAGAAAATACAGTATACAAAAAAAAAACATAGCATGAATGCAAGTGCATATTCAAAAGGAAATAAACGCACACACAGACAAGGCAGAGAAACCCAAATAAATAAAGGCAATGAGGACAGCAGCCAGCTTAAGGAAAATGATGAGGATGTGGTGAAAATGACGAGGATGTGGTGAAAATGACAAGGATGTGGTGAAAACGATGATGTGGTGAAAATGATGAGGATGTGGTAAAAATGATGAGGATGTGGTGAAAACGATGAGGATGTGGTGAAAATGACGAGGATGTGGTGAAAATGATGAGGATGTGGTGAAAATGATGAGGATGTGGTGAAAATGACGAGGATGTGGTAAAAATGATGAGGATGTGGTGAAAATGACGAGGATGTGGTAAAAATTATGAGGATGTGGTGAAAATGATGAGGATGTGGTGAAAATGACGAAGATGTGGTGAAAACGATGAGGATGTGGTGAAAACGATGAGGATGTGGTCAAAATGATGCCGATGTGGTGAAAATGATGAGGATGTGGTGAAAACGATGAGGATGTGGTGAAAATGACGAGGATGTGATGAAAATGACGAGGATGTGGTGAAAATGATGAGGATGTGGTGAAAACGATGAGGATGTGGTGAAAATGATGAGGATGTGGTGAAAATGACGAGGATGTGGTAAAAATGATGAGGATGTGGTGAAAATGACGAGGATGTGGTAAACATTATGAGGATGTGGTGAAAATGATGAGGATGTGGTGAAAATGACGAAGATGTGGTAAAAATGATGAGGATGTGGTGAAAATGACGAGGATGTGGTAAACATTATGAGGATGTGGTGAAAATGATGAGGATGTGGCGAAAATGATGAAGATGTGGTGAAAACGACGAGGATGTAGTGAAAACGATGAGGATGTGGTGAAAATGATGAGGATGTGGTGAAAATGATGACGATGTGGTGAAAATGACGAGGATGTGGTGAAAACAATGAGGATGTGGTGAAAATGACGAGGATGTGGTGAAAATGATGAGGATGTGGTGAAAATGACGAGGATGTGATGAAAACGATGAGGATGTGGTGAAAATGACGAGGATGTGGTGAAAATGATGAGGATGTGGTGAAAATGATGAAGATGTGGTGAAAACGATGAGGATGTGGTAAAAATGACGAGGATGTGGTGAAAATGACGAGGATGTGGTGAAAATAATGAGGATGTGGTGTAAATGATGAGGATGTGGTGAAAATGACGAGGATGTGGTGAAAATGATGATGTGGTGAAAATGACAAGGCGAGGATGTGGTGAAAACGATGAGGATGTGGTGAAAATGATGAGGATGTGGTGAAAATGACGAGGATGTGGTGAAAATGATGAGGATGTGGTGAAAATGACGAGGCGAGGATGTGGTGAAAATGATGAGGATGTGGTAAAAATTATGAGGATGTGGTGAAAACGATGAGGATGTGGTGAAAATGATGAGGATGTGGTGAAAATGATGAGGATGTGGTGAAAATGATGAGGCAAGGATGTGTTGAAAATGATGAGGATGTGGTAAAAATGATGAGGATGTGGTGAAAACAATGAGGATGTGATGAAAATGATGAGGATGTGGTGAAAATGATGAGGATGTGGTGAAAATTACGAGGATGTGGTGAACATTTTTGCTTTCATTTTTTTCAATTCTTGGGAGTTGTCACTGAAACGACTACCTTAGAGAATATTTTTCTGGGGTGCAACAATCATATCATCAGCTAAAGCAATTTAAACATAATGGGGGGTGTTGAGCATTAGTGCCTGCATATGTGTTTTTCCGTTCTTGGAGTTGCCACCAAATCGATTGCTACTGAAAATATTTTTGGGGCTGTGTTACCTGGAAAGAAGTGCTACTGATATGTAAGTCTACTAATGTGGGCTCATTCACCTACCAGAGCTCAGCTGAGGTAATACGTAGAGTTAGCACCCATTTATAACATGGACTCCATGCTAGCACATAACAGTTTGACATGTGTAGCGTTATCACCTGTGTATAACATAGACTGCATGCTGGCACATAATAGTTTGACATGTGTAGTGTTAGCAACTTTTTATAACATAGACTCCATGCTAGCACATAACAGTTTGACATGTGTAGTGTTAGCACCTGTTTATAACATAGACTGCATACCAGCACATAACAGTTTGACTTGTGTAGTATCACCTGTTTATAACATAGACTGCATGCTAACACATAACAGTTTGACATGTGTAGTGTTATCACCTGTTTATAACATAGACTCCATGCTGACACATAACAGTTTGACATGTTTAGTGTTAGCACCTGTTTATAACATGGACTGCATGCTGGCACGTAACAGTTTGACATATGTAGTGTTAGCACCTCTTTATAACATAGATTGCATGCTGGCACATACAAGTTTGACATGTGTAGTGTTAACACCTGTTTATAACATGGGCTGCATGCTGCCACATAGTTTGACATGTGTAGTGTTAGCACCTGTTTATAACATGGACTGCATGCTAGCACATAACAGTTTGACATGTGTAGTGTTAGCACCTGTTTATAACATGGACTGCATGCTGACACGTACAGTTTGACATATGTAGTGTTAGCACCTGTTTATAACATAGACTACATGCCAGCAAATAACACTTTGACATATATAGTGTTAACACTTGTTTATAACATAGACTGCATGCTATCCCATAACCGTTTGACATGTGTAGTGTTATCACCTGTTTATAACATGGGCGCCATGCTGGCAAATAACAGTTTGACATGTGTAGCGTTAGCACCTGTGTATAACATAGACTGCATGCTGGCACATAACAGTTTGACATGTGTAGTGTTAGCAACTCTTTATAACATAGACTGCATGCTAGCACATACCAGTTTGACATGTGTAGTGTTAGCAACTCTTTATAACACAGACTGCATGCTAACACATAATAGCTTGACATGTGTAGTGTTAGCACCTATCTATAACATGGACTCCATGCTGGTACATAACAGTTTGACATTTTTAGTGTTAGCACCTGTTTATAACATGGACTGCATGCTGGCACGTAACAGTTTGACATAATGTTAGCACCTGTTTATAACATGGAGTGCATGCTAGCACATAGTTTGACATGTGTAGCGTTAGTACCTGTTTATAACATAGACTGCATGCTAACGCATAACAGTTTGACATGTGTAGTGTTAGCACCTGTTTATAACATAGACTGCATGCTAGCACATAATTTGACATGTGTAGTGTTAGCACCTGTTTATAACATAGACTCCATGCTAGCACATAACAGTTTAACATGTGTAGTGTTAGCACCTGTTTATAACATGGACTGCATACTAATGCATAACAGCTTGATATGTGTAGTGTTATCACCTATTTATAACATAGACTGCATTCTGACACATAACAGTTTGACATGGGTAGTGTTAGCACCGGTTAATAACATGGACTCCATGCTGGCACATAACAATTTGACATGTTTAGTGTTAGCACTTGTTTATAACATGGACTGCATGCTGGCTCGTAACAGTTTGATATATGTTGTGTTAGCACCTGTTTATAACATAGATTGCATGCTGGCACATAACAGGTTGACATGTGCAGTGTTAGCCCTAGTTTATAACATAGGCTACCTGCTGGCACATAAGAGTTTGACATGTTTAGTGTTAGCATCTGTTTATAACATAGACTGCATGCCAGTAAATCATAGTTTGATATATGTAGTGTTAGCTTAGTGTTAGCACCTGTTTATAACATTGATTGTGTGCCAGCATGTAACAGTTTGACATATGTAATGTGAGCACCTGTTTATAACATAGACTGCATGCTGGCACATAACAGTTTGACATGTGTAGTGTTAGCACCTGTTTATAACATAAACTGCATGCCAGCACATAACAGTTTGGCATATGTAGCGTTAGCACCTGTTTATAACATAGACTGCATGCTAGCACAGAAAAGGTTGATATATGTAGTGTTAGCACCTATTTATGACATGGACTCCATGCTGGCACATAACAGTTTGACGTGTTTAGTGTTAGCACCTGTTTATAACATGGACTGCATGCTGGCACATAAAAGTTTGATATTTGTATATATTTCCCAACTACCTTAACTACCTTCAAGTCACTACAGCCCACAAACTAATTTTTTAAACGCACTAGATGCCCAGCTCTAACAAACATCTTACCATCGTACACCCCTCACTGATCTCTAAGGTCTGCCCACCAAAATCTAATTTCTGTATACAAACCAAACCGTCCTTCTGGCCAGCTTCTCCTGTCATTTTCCCTAGCATAAAAATGGAATTCTCTCCCTCCCACTCTTAGAATTTCAAAAAACTTTGAACACTTTAAAACTCAGCTCCATTCCCACCTCGCCCAGAATTGGAAATGCAATTGCACTCAACCCACCTAGCCTGCTAACGTCCCTACTACACGTTAATCTACTCTATACTGATTACCTAAAACAGCAGCCTCACTCTGAATATAACATAATTTAACATCTATGTCTTGAATCTATGTATTGTAAATAGTTTACTATTCTGTCCTCTCTCTCCGCTATCTGGGAGTGATTCTCTCTACTGGCAACTCATAAAGTTTGATGTTATTTAACAAAGAATTTCCACACTTCATATCCTAAACTGTAATGTATGCACTCCACTTTTTCGATTTCTTAACTGTCTCTCTTGAATCTATACTTTTAAATAATGTACTTTTCACCTATATTCACCCCGTGATGGAAAATTGTATTTACAAATGTCAGTTTTATAACTACGTTCAAATGAATTACAATTACTTTATAACCTCGCACACATCATCTACTCAGTGCAACTAATCCTCTGTACAACTTCTCTCTATTCTAATATATATGTATGTATGTAATGCATGTTCTACTATTGTTTGATTGTACCCTACTAAGTTTTACTATGTAATATTACTTTTTTGCTTATTGTTACTGTGTATTATGGAGCTTTTCTCCCCAGGCCTCCACTGAAAATGGGCTCCTTGAGCCCAGTGGACCTCCCCTGTCATCAAACTGGAAATAAATAAATAAATAATTTGTAGTGTTAGCACCTGTTTATAACATGGACTACATGCTGGCATATAACAGTTTGACATCTGTAGTGTTAGTACCTGTTTATAACATGGACTGCATGCCAGCACATAATAGTTTGACATGTGTAGTTTTAGCACCTGTTTATAACAAGCTGCATGCTGGCACATAGTGTGAGCACCTGTTTTTAACATAAACTGCATTCTGGCATATAACAGTTTGACATGTGTAGTGTTAGCACCTGTTTATAACATAGACTGCATGCTAGCACATAACAGTTTGACATGTGTAGTGTTAGCATCTGTTTATAACATAGGTTACCTGCTGGCATATGTGTAGTGTTAGCACTTCTTTTAACATAGACTGCATGTCAGCACATAAAAGTTTGACATGTGTAGTGTTATCACCTGGTTATAAGATAGACTGCATGCTAGCACATAACAGTTTGAAATATGCAGTGTTAGCACCTGTTTACAACATAGACTGCATGCTAGCACATACCAGTTTGACATATGTAGTGTTAGCACCTGTTTATAACATAGACTGCATGTCAGCACATAACAGTTTGACATATGTAGTATCACCTGTTTATAACATAGACTGCATGCTAGCACATAACAGTTTGACATTAGCAGTGTTAGCACCTGTTTATAACATGGACTGCATGCCAGCACATAACAGTTTGACATGTGTAGTGTTAGCACCTGTTTATAACATGGACTCCATGCTGACACATAACAGTATGACATGTTTAGTGTTAGCACCTGTTTATAACATAGATTGCATGCTGGCACATACAAGTTTGACATGTGCAGTGTTATCACCTGTTTATAACATAGATTACCTGTTGGCACATAACAGTTTGACGTGTAGTGTTAACACCTGTTTATAACATGGCCACTGCCACATAACAGTTTGACATATGTAGTGTTATCACCTATTTATAACATCGACTGCATGCTAGCAGATAACAGTTTGACGTGTAGTTTTAGCACCTGTTTATAACATAGACTGCATGCTAGCGCGTAACATGTTGACATGTGTAGTGTTATCACCTGTTTATAACATAGACTGCATGCCAGCACATAACAGTTTGACCGAAGGTACAACTCTAAAAAGTTTCTGACCAAAAATCCACAAAGTGAAAATGCCATAGCCTTATTGTTTGTTTGTGAGTTTCGGCTTTTCCCAGTTAGGGGACCCACAGTGGAACTCCAGTCCGCTAATGATTGGTAGTTAATTTTTACGTGCCGAGTTACCAGCCCTGACGCACAACCTTCAACGAAGGTACGCCCATTCACACATGTCTCCACGCAGAAGATGCTCTAGCTGAGAATCGAACCGGACAGCGTCTTACTGTGAGGCGACAACTATACCCAGCTCTCAATTTGTTAAGGTGGCAGAGGCACTATTTAACTATCACACTAAAACTACTAAACGCAAAATTCAGTCTGCAAAAAAAAAAAATACGTACACTCATTTGGTAAGTGCAATAAGCCACTTGAGAATGCACATGTAACACATTTTTCCACATGCCATGTGATTGTAGGGCACCTACCCTATGGGCTTGTGCTTTACATCCCAGGGTGTGCAGTAATGTATGTACAATGCACAGACCTCATCCTTATTGCATACGTGTATGTGTATGTGAGAGATATTTGCAAACTATTCCTGTAGGTTTCCATAGCAATAGTTTTTTTAGTGCAAGTCAGCAGATTTCCTTTTTTGGCAAGCTCATTTGCAAGTAATTTAAATACAGCACATTTTGTCCTTTTTCAACAAAATTGTTTTGAATGATTTTACTATGTGATGCACATTGTTCATTTTTCATGTGTTGTATTTGATGTTTCCTAAGTTATTCAGCACTAACAGCAGATAAAGCAGTATTAATGTATGTACAGATGTGTGTGTTTGTTTGGGGGGGGGCATGCGCGTGTCTGGGTTTATATATGACTATTATGCTGACATACTTGTTAATAATTCGAATCTGTGTAAATGGGCATTAAAAGAGTATTTTTGTGCTTTTATCCCTCAATTTGGTGCTGATCATCACCCCTTCTATTCAATTAGCCCTTTCATTCCTCATCACTGGTGTGAGGATAAACTCTGAGGGCCATCATTTGGACAGCCATCAGGGGAATTTGATAATTTTGCTGTAAGGCATACTCCCTGATTGCACCAGGCAAAGCACCAAAGAGCACAGGAGCAGTGGGCCAACCGCCGAGGTTGTCGCCTTACTTCTTTCTGCAAAGAGTATTCATTTTAAGCAACCCTGCACCTGCCCTGAGTCTCATAGTAGTGTGTTTCCTTCACTCTACCAGGGAAATCACACTGCCTTATGTACCCGTGAGTGCTCTTAACCCTCTGCACATCACCTGGGAGAGGTGAGTAGGCCGCACCTCTCCAGCTCTCCCACCCTACCTGACTCTTCCAATGCTGTGAGTACTAGTTTAACCTTGGTCATTTGGGTTGTAATCAGGCCTCCATCCTTCTGTGCTACAGATTCAGATGGTTATTCAGAAGAAGTTGGAATGAAATGTTGTTCTTATATGATCTATCTTGGCATACACTGTCTGTAACTGGAATCTTAAACATTATGCAAGAAATAGATGTGATGATATTTTTATGCAGATTGTAAACAGCTGTCTGTGAAAGGTATGAAGAAATCCAGAGCAAACTGTCTTTTTATTAAGGAAAAAAACAAGTTAACACTTATAATTAAAATGCTACTGAAATAAAACATATCCTGATTAGATTATGTTAGTTTCAAGATTCTTCAGTATTAGCAGTTAAGATTATGTATCCCTTGGGTTTAAAGTATTATGATTCTTAAATAAATCCAGAAACGTTCCACCATGGCACAAAAAACACTAAGAAATTGCAAAAGTGCTGAGGGACATGATTGATTATTATGATTCTTAACCACATAACTGATTTTGTATTTGTTTTTATCCTTTGCAGGGATGTTTTTGGCTGAAATGATAGAGAAATATTTTGTGTCTCCAACCCTCTTCAGAGTTATTCGTCTTGCCAGAATTGGTCGTATCCTTCGTCTTATTAAAGGTGCAAAAGGAATTCGCACACTGCTGTTTGCCTTGATGATGTCACTGCCTGCCTTGTTCAACATTGGTCTGCTACTGTTCTTGGTTATGTTTATCTATGCTATATTTGGTATGTCCAATTTTGCTTATGTCAAGAAGGAGTCTGGAATTGATGACATGTTCAACTTTGAGACATTTGGAAACAGTATGATTTGCTTGTTTCAAATCACTACATCTGCAGGTTGGGATGGTTTACTGGCTCCAATTCTAAACAGCGGGCCTCCAGACTGTGATCCAGATATTAGTCACCCAGGAAGTTATGTAAAAGGAAATTGTGGCAATCCATCAGTGGGGATTTTTTTCTTTGTGAGCTATATTATCATATCTTTTCTAATTGTAGTGAACATGTACATTGCTATTATTCTGGAAAACTTCAGTGTTGCTACTGAAGAAAGTGCAGAACCTCTTAGTGAGGATGACTTTGAAATGTTCTATGAAGTATGGGAAAAATTTGATCCCGATGCAACGCAGTTTGTGGAGTACAGTAAATTATCTGATTTTGCAGATGCCCTAGAACCTCCTCTTCGTGTACCAAAACCTAACAAAATACAGCTTATCGCTATGGATCTTCCAATGGTTAGTGGTGACAGGATTCACTGTCTGGACATCTTGTTTGCTTTTACAAAACGAGTTTTGGGAGAAGGTGGAGAAATGGATGCCCTTCGACAGCAGATGGAAGATAGGTTTATGGCATCAAATCCTTCTAAGGTTTCATATGAACCAATTACAACCACTCTGCGACGTAAGCAAGAGGAGGTATCTGCCATCATCATACAACGAGCTTTCAGAAGCTACTTGATACGGCAAACTATTAAAAAAGCCTCTTTCCTCTATAAAGACAAAGGACCAGGGGTGAACTGCTTGCCTAGCAAAGAAGAAATGGTAATAGATAAGCTTAATGAAAATTCAACCACAGATAAAACTGACATGACCCCCTCTACAACATCTCCTCCTTCATATGACAGTGTAACGAAACCAGATAAAGATAAATATGAAAAAGACAAAGTAGAAAAAGAAGATAAAGGCAAAGATGTCAGGGAGAATAAAAAGTAAAAAACAGATTTAAAAAATTCCAGTTGTGTGATTAAATTGTTTACAGCCTGCGTAGGTGACCTGTTTGTGTCAACAGGACTCCATTTGGAGATTTATGCCAAACTGACAGTTCTTACAAAAAAAAATACTTAAGGTCAGTGCCTAAAATAAGGCAGTGACCCTCGTCAGGAGACTGACTCTGGACAGCAAAGGAGTCCACATCCTTGACGGTGGTTACTGTTTTCAGTACCAGCTGACACTGCTGAAGAAGAGAGTCAAAATGGTTACTCACACTGTAGGGACCAGTCCAAGGGACCAGAAAATATTTAATTTTGTTTTGTGCTGTTAAACATGAAACATTTTAGTACAATTATTACACCCACTGTTTTGCATTCTACATCTGTCATATTTTTACAAAATCTGTTAGTGAATTCATTGTTTTTTAATTTATAGGTTGTTTATTATATGTGACTATTTTTCTAAACGGGTTTTGTTTGGGTCAAGGGTTTGCATACTGCTTTAAAGGTATCCAGCCAAGTGTTTTATTAAATGTTTCACTAAAATATTCATGAATGATTAACATGTAGGCATGCTGCATTCATAAATCATGCATGAAAACCATTAGGTCACTCACAGAAGCTGATTTAATCTTGCCAGTTTTCTGCGGTGGTTTCAAAGGTTTGAGGTGCTTAACTTTCATGTTGTATGTCATCAGACTATGTTTTAATGTGCCTGTCTGTGCATCTCATTGAGATAAGTGTTAATGTGCCTGTCTGTGCCCCTTATAAGCTGCCAGGTAAGAGGAGATCTTAGTTTTATGCAGAATGTCAGACATCTGTAAGTTGGCTCAAATCTCATCACACGTCCTAGAAGACCAGTCTACAAATAAGCATTCAAATGTACAAAAATATAATACTAGAAGTGATCTGGCTTAGGAACCTGAACTGACCAAAATAAAGTGAACTTTTAAAATGTGTTCTGCTTTATCCCACAGTATTGTTTAGCCATCTTCAGCACTCAGCAAGGTTGACATTTTATATAGCAGTTAAACCCCTGTTATGTAAATAGTTACTTTACCTGTGGTACATGTTTGAACAAAAAAGTAGAACCTGAGCACAGTATTTACTGAGTCAAATATGCACCACACTAAATGTAGTTTGCAAGCTTTGCCAGGTGATATAATGTATTCTATTCCATGACAAATAGTTTGGGCGCCTTCACTGATGCATGTTTATATTGCCTATGCTGCTGAGCACACTTCCTTCCACTGTTCTCAAGTCTTTAATATGGGAAGCCATATGTCAGTGGTAAAGTGAAACAAAATTGTTCAACAAAACCTCATTATTTCATGTCATTAAGCAATAGGTTGTGGCTTTGAAAGAGCTTGTTTTCTTTTAGTTTCCAAGTTTCAAGTACAAATTGTATGGTGTATAGCCAGACTGTACAGGACACATTGCAAATTGCTTAAACTGTTCAAATATGTGGTTAGAGTTTTCTAAGAAAGTATAAATATTGTAAAAATTCATTTTATTTTATTTTCAGCATTTGTACATAAAATAAGATATGAATATTGACTTCAGGTTGATGTCACCGCCACTTTTGTTACGTTAGCACTTTCTCATTCACGAACTTCCCAGACTAAGAAACGAAGATGATGGGTAATTTTATTTTTTTTTATAACTGTTATAGCACATTACCAATGTAAAACAATTATTTAGTGAAACCTTGGGGCCACAGTTTACTTGTTCTACATATTGATATTTCTGGAGAAAAAAGGAGCAAGTCTGAATCCACAGTATAGCACTGCCTGCATCAGAAGTGTCAAGGAGTTCTCTTTCTAGCCCTTGATATTTTTCAGTGTTCGTTTACATGAATTTTTTAGTCTTGTAAAATGATTCACACTGCACTAGAACTGTTCTATATGGAGTATGGAGTCCGCAGTCTTTTCACAAGAACAAAGAATTGAACTTGTAAAATCACATCAGGTCATTGTGTGTTTCTTAACACAAGCAGAAGTTAAATGTAGACTCCTTCTTTTACTAAGCCTATCAACTTGTAGTGTATTTAGTGAACTGCATGCAGGAAAATGCTACTGTTACCCTAAATAATGGTTATCTACATTACAGACAAGCCAAAAGAATAAAGACTACTTTTTTATTGTAATAAATCTGCCTCTTTCTCCATATTTTATTGATACAGACTGATCTGAAGCACTGTTTTGTTTTCTAAGTTATTAAAATATGCACAAACTAAAAATGTCCAAGAACCTTTTCTGTTAATCCTGTGGTAAGTGAGTTGGAAAAAACTGAGTGCCAGCTTTTGATGCTTTGTCTTTGTCTAATTACAACAGACAAGAGTACTGTGATCTCCAAAATCCAGTTTGATTATCTGCTGAGAGCAGAAAACAGCAAATTACTTGAATGTGCCTGGTCTCCCAGTTTGCTGTGCCCTCTCTCCCAGTTTGCTGTGTGCTGACTGCCAGTTTGCTGTGCACTGTCTCCCAGTTTGCTGTGCCCTCTCTTCCAGTTTGCTGTGCCCTCTGTCCCAGGTTTACTGTGCACTGTCTCCCAGTTTGCTGTGCCTTGACTCCCAGTTTGATGTGCCCTCTCTCCCAGTTTGCTGTGTGCTGACTGCCAGTTTGCTGTGCACGGTCTCCCAGTTTGCTATGCCTTGACTCCCAGTTTGCCCTGATCCTACAGGGAATTTGTTATTTAAATCGGTGGTATGATATAGGCACCTAAATATGGGGCTTCTATAGCTGCACAGGAGTTGTTATGTCTCTTTCAGTAATCTGTAAAGCTCTTTTTTATTCAGTTATGCTAAATTTATGTCAAGTAACAATATTTTTTCTTGGACCTTATGCATTTTGGCACAGTTTCCAATGTAGGTGTTTTTTCTTTTCTCTTTACTTCATTTGTTAAGCAGATAAGTCCTCTGGCACAAGTGTCCCTTTTCAGTGGTACACTGCTAATGTAAAACAGTTATTTAGTGAAGCCTTGGGCCCAGCAACACATATAATTAGCTGACTCGTAGTGTGGGAATCAGGCTATGGATTATGGGAAATGACTTGCTAACAACAACCTTGATCCTCTGTGCTAGCTCCAGCACTGGAATAGCGTTAGTCATGAGGGGACATTCAACTTGCGTGTGTTTTCTAGTCTGAACCAAAAGAAAGAGCTGCTATACGACAAACAGAAAAGGCAGCTTCGTTAAAGTGGTATAACTAAAGCACTCTAACTGTTAAAACAAACATATGTAATGTGACTCTATGAACTGGGCAATGTATAGTAGTATTTTAGAGTATTTTTTTGCCAACCATAATTTTTAATTAAATTTAAATGTTTAAATTAATTTGTTAATGGGGTGCATTATCAGACCATAAGGACAATGGTTACTTCATGCTTGCAGTCACTTGAATGGTATGACATTTCTTGTGTCACAGTTATTCAAGCATAATTTCTCAAGGTGGCAGTTGCTTCTCTGTCATTGCTCACTTCACAAAGGAGCAAAATGTTAGTGCTTAAAAGTTATTGTGTTACACAATCTCTGATCTCACAGCTTTCTGGAAAAGGCTTTTCATTAGCCATCTATGAACACTTTGAGGTGAGGATACTAAAATAAAAGGCTGTGGGACACAGCAGGGCTTGCCTTGTACAGAAAAGTTTTGCAGTGTTTTTATTTTCTTCAGTTTTTAGCACTTATATACTTGAGTTAGTTACTGGCAGTCATTTGCTGCACAGCTGTGATACAAACAGTTTACAGGATCTTGTAGTGGATTTGTAAACTCATACATATTGACAATTTAGAACAGAATATCAGCAAGCATATTTACAGAGGTGTAATAAAATTGGAGTATCTGGATAAAGCCAAGGCATTCACTTAGAGAACATACAAACTTAACATCGAGACCTGACCAGAGGTCACATTTGAACAGCAGACTGTGAAGTAGAAATTTTCACTACCACGACTTGTATTTTTTTCTTTTTTTTTTAATCTAACACAGAATGTGAAAAAGAGAATAATTCTTTATCAAAGTAAAATAATTTAGCCCAGAGTATTTTGATTTATTACTGTCTGTTAAAAATTACTTCATATTATACCATGACCCCCCCCCAAAACGTGCACGCTGATTGGCCAGCGTGCACATTGTAAATCGAGTTATACTAATGGAAAAAGGTCCGGTCGCCCGGACTTTTTTCCATTAGTATAACTCTACTTTTAAAATACTGTCTCGCTATGTTAAATGGGTTTAACATAGCGAGACAGCTTTAAAATAAGCAACGGAGATCTTCGCTATGCTAAACCCATTTAACATAGCGAGACAGGTTTTAAAAAAAAAAGCAACGGAGAAAGCAAGATCTCCGTTGCTTTTTTTACTGTTTCGCTATGTTAAATGGGTTTAACATAGCAAGACAGTTTTAAAATAAGCAACGGACATCTCCGTTGCTTATTTTAAAACTGTCTCGCTATGTTAAACCCATTTAACATAGCGAAAACAGTAAAAAAAAAAGCAACGGAGATCTTGCTTTCTCCGTTGCTTTTGCCCACAGCTCTGATGTACTGCGCAGGCGCGTAGTACATCAGAACTGCCGCGGATGCCAGACATCTGCGGAAGGGCAGTAAACAGGCATTATACTATGCCATTATTTAAGAAAAGTAATAGTTTCTTTTCTTAAATAATGTCATGGTATAATAGCAATAACCCACTTCTGGGTGTGGGTAATGCTGTATTTACCCACGGTTGGCTTTGTTTGGTCCCTCAGGCTTCGCCCTCGGGACCAAACCACGCCAACTGTGGGTAAATCTAGCATTACCCACACCCAGGCGTGGGTTATTGCTATAAAGATCACCATGTAGTGTGTGTAATGCCATGATTAATCTCCGAAATTGAGACATAGATAAACTTACTAAGCACATCTCTGGGGTAAGATCCAATCTTAACAGCATTTAGTGTGTTGCTTAACAAAAGCTTGCTAACCACACCTAAGCACTGTTAAGATTTGATCTTATGCTAGGGACAAGCAACAGACAGTGCTGATTGGCAAAGAAAAGCTGTAGAAGGTAAAGAGCTTTTAAAAGATGTTAGAAATTCAGTCTGCCACAAAAGTCATTACTTTGACAATGGAACCCGTTGGCTGTATGACTGTGCTAAGTGCTTTGCCATCTTTCAGGGGATGTGAAATTCAGTAAAACAATTCCTGTTAATATACTTTTTGTCCTATAATTGGTAGTACATGCAGCAGGTAAAGCTAAACACAGTGCAAAGGATTATGATCAGATCATTGATTATAATTCATTATATGTTCTCAACTTGGATCCCAGGTTTCACTTCTTGAGCCTCGCTCTTGAGATAAAATTATTGGCATCCATGTGTAGAACGCAAATTAAGTTGGTTATGAATGGAGACCTTATCATAGTCCCTAGTGTAGTAAGTGAAGTGCCATGATAATGTGTTAAAAGCAGGAAAAAGACAACCTTTTTAAGCACCTTTCTGAAGTTTCAGAGTTTTTATGCTGTAGGCTTGTACTAGAGCATAAAAAACTACCATTATGAAAGAGTGTCATTAAGGTGAAACAGCTTGAAAAGCTGTAATACACTTTGTGCTACCACACATCTTGTTTCTCTTTGGCAAGGTGAACTGTATTGTAATTTTTAAAGATGTTATTGAATTAGAGTTATATTTTGCTTCTGCTGGGTGGCTCTGCAGCAGGTCTAAGTGTTTTGCAGCTGTCAAAGCTGTTTCATAGGATCAAAGGAGGTTACTAGGCTAATGGTCCCAGGGCCCTTACAAGCCCAGCCAAGTTCAACCCATATTCCCAAGGGTATCTGGTTCAGGCAGACACTGAAATTAGCACCCATTTCTCATGTCCAAGAGGGACACAGGGGGAACCCCCGAGATGGATTTACCCATCCAATCGTCCAAATTGCACTTAAATAGGGCAAATAAGGGTGTTTGTTTAAAATGAATAGGAAGCTTATTCCAATGGTGGGGCAATCTCTGTGAGACAAATCTGTCTCTCCAGCAGGTTCTGCATACCAGATAAGGTCCTGTGACTGAGTGACCCATGTACCATTTGACTTGCAAATGCACAGCATTTCCTTTAAAGCTGGGTCAGAGATTGCTCTATATGAAAGGTGCAGGTCACTTCTGAGCAGTCTGTACAACACAGAGCAAAGTGGCAATGATTTCAGTCTGTCAACATAAGACAAATTTTGAAGACCCTGACTTTTCTTTATAAGGAACCTTTGTGGTCTCTCCAGCTGCTGCAAGTGTTTGGCAAGGAGCATACCAAAGGGTATTGTCTTGTAGCACATTGGTTCAGCTAAAGCTTCATGTACTACAAAAAACTGCATGACATGAAAACTATGAAACAGTGCTCCTGCACTTTTCTTTCTGCATCCCCCCATCTCTTTATCTAGTAGTACACGGAACTGGTAAGGATAATGGTTCTCTCCTCTTAACCAAGAAGATGTGTTCTAAACCTGCATGTCAACAGTCCCCTCTTCAGCTTCACTTTGCTGTGCTCTCAAGGTGAATTTCTTACCCTCAATTTCTAGAACATATAACAGTGTGGTTACTTTGTTTCCATTTATTTACACTTATTTGATGGGTTTAGTCCAACTTGGCTAATGACCTCTTTTCAGAAGAGACCTGAGGTCGTATTAATACTTATTTGGTGAAATTTGACCAGGTCTCTGGAGAACTCCCCCTACTCTTTCAAGCCTCTATTAGGTGGTGCGAGAGGTTTGCTGCTGGAGCTTGAGTTCACTTTGATGATGGATAGAAATGATGTATTTGGAGAGATCATGGAAGATTTTGGAGTGGAAGAAGTACTGTTTCTTTTGAAAATGGTAATACAGAGGTTACAGTTGTATCTTCAGGAACTTTAGCAACAGCGGTCTTAATAACAATGATGGATGAAAATTAACTGAGAGAATGTGAAGTGATGCAGTGGTGTATAGCAGGCAATAATTGTTTGGAGAGGAAGAAATCAGTAATGGAGATGAAACAGCAGTAAAAGAAAGTCGAGAAACGGAGAAGCAGAATGACAGAGATGAAGAGGAAGAAGATGATTTCCAGCTAATGGAAGGATGGCCTCTCTAGAAGGACTGCAAGCAGTCCTGAAAGACAGTCCCCCAGATTCACTAATCTTCCGTGCAGGACTAGCATAGTTCTGCACGGAAGCACCCTTGTAGGAGGAGGACAGCAGCCCGTCATGCATATTAATGAAAGCACGCTGCACAAACTCCCAGGCTTACATGGAGCGTGTACTAGTGCAGGGCTGTGAGAATAAACACGCCCCTGCAATGTAGAACAGCAGAAAGTGGAAATAAATGAGCGGGACCACTCATAGGTATCTGCATATCCTCACCAACAGTCTCCCATGTGTAGAACAGCAACAGTAGATATAAATAAACTGAAGAAACCCCTTTATATTTATTAAGAATCCAAGTACAGCTAACCATAGGTGCACGGGTGGGCCCAGTGCTTAGCTACGGTTAATGCAGCTTAAAAGGCTGAAGAGGATAACAAGGAAGATATATGCAAAGGAAGCAGCACAGCAATAGTGTAGTGGGCAGAGCATTTGCCTAATGAGCAGATATTCACAATTCGAGTCCTACTACAGCACCTGGCATTTTCCATGTGAAATCTGTATAAGAACATTTTATTGCTGTATAACCTATGAAATAACATTTAAATGTGAACTGGAGTACTACATTAAATGCACATGTGAAGTGTCAGTGTCATAACGAATAAGGCACTAGTAAGCAGGTTTAAGCACAAATAAACAGTAGTAAGCATGTATAAGCACTAGTAAGCATGTTTAAGTGTGTTTGCATGGGGTTAAGTATTGCCTACACAGATTAAGCAAAGTAGAAGCTGTGTGTAAGAAACAGTAACCGGAAGTTATCGGTTCTTACCATCATGCAAATCCGTGCACACCTACTTAGGACTGCTTTAAAGTGCCTTAATCACTCTGTACCCAATGGCCCGTGTTCTGCCAGCAACAAACTAACCAGTCTCTGCAAGCCTGAAACCCAGGAACCTGTACACTCGAGTCACAGTAGTTAACCACTAAGCCATCATAACACTACATACAAATGAGGTTTCACCAAACAAATCCTCACCATAGGAAAATCAAACTGAACATGTGAAATGAAACTATGTACAGTGTGATGTTGTATAACCTGCTACATAACATAAATATGTGAATTGGAGTACTGCAGTAAGGCCACATGTGAGATGTTATTGTAATAAAGTGATGAATTGCCCAGGACCCCATACAGTGTGCGTACACATGAATCACATATACCAGACACAAATATAACATGTAACAAATAATAAATCAATGTCAAAAGGAAAGCATAATGCCAATTAGATATTAAGCAATGCTAAGCATTGCACGGGTCAGCTTACATGGTGTAAGCACTGTGTAGGCCAGCTAACTCAATCTGCCCAGTAGTATGCCCCTTTAAGCAATGCCAAACTTAGGTAAGCAGATGTGCCCATAGCTTAGCCTTTTCAAAACAGTCCAATCACGGAAAAGTGCAGGAAGTCAGGCATATTTAAACCCCAGAGGCGGGAATACATCCCATAACTGGTTGCAGCTTCCTACTGTAGTCAAAATGGCTGGAATTGGAGAAGGCACTCAATTTAGAGCGCAGCGCTGGGGCGTCTAAATACATGGTGTGGCTCCTGGTCAAACACCATGAGCAGAGACTCCTGCAGGGCCAATGCCAGGGCTCCCAGTATAAAGCGGAGGCCTAGGACAGTCTCGCCCGTGACCTCACTAGTGCCACAGGTATCCCCCGGACTGTTCAGCAGGTCAGGCATCACCATGCTGACCTAAAGCAGCATAGGGGGGAGCTACTGGAACAGTGGATCCAGGAGTCCAGGCAGATGACTGATGCCACAGTACTGAGTAAGTACCCATTCCAAGTATATAATAATTGCCTAGCTTGTGTATACTATGGATAGGTATGGCTAAATGTCACTGTATTTCTCTGACAGCTGCAGATTAGCGGGCTGTGAACCAGCAAGCTCATGCTGCTAGGCTACAAAGGTTGCATCGGCAGGTTAGTAATAATCCTGCATGAACTGTCATATCCTGTGAATAAAGGTATAACCCCTGGAGTGCATGTGTATACTCTGATTTAATATGTTGTAGTGTTGCATGCTATAAATAGTACTGTTGTATTAAGCAGTGTTACTCATACTGTAGTACGCAGATAAAATGTGAAGGAAGTTGTGTATAACAAGAGGTTAGTCATATTGTACAACTGAGGGAAACTTAGAGAGACAACATTGGAAAGCTTTACACTAGTTCCCTGATTGCACAGTGTACTGTGATGTTAACTGTAATATTTTTACCACACACAGCAGGGTTTTGAATCCTGGGAGTGGTAGTAAGTTGTATGCATAATCATACCCCACAGCTGTACAGAATTTGTGAGAATGTCCAGATAGAAAGCTGTATGCATAATTAGACCCAACAACTGTACAGATTTTGCTAGAATGTTCAGATAGTAAGCTGTAAGCATAATCATAACCGTCAACTGTACAGAGTGCATCTGAATGTTTAGATAGTAAGCTGTATGCATATTCATACCCCCTCAACTGTTCCAATCTGCCAAGCATGTGCAGATAAATGGCCCAAATCTGCTGCTTGGTACCCTGTTCCCCTGAGAAATCATTGTGATGATCCAGGAAATATAGGCAGCCTGTGATGACATATAACTGATAGTCAAACCTGTACATAGTCAGAGAATGTATATGAAAACAAACCTGTCATTGTAGCAACACACCCAAGGTGTATGAGAGCAATTTGCATAATATGTCGCAGTAACACCTGCATCGTGTCAAGCCTCAACCAGAGTGTGTGCAATAACGGATTGAGGGGTATGTGTATAACATCAACATGGAATCTGGGAGTATGTGTAGAAATTGTCAGGTCGTGCTACCAAAGGTCTTCTCAACAGCTATAACAGGTAAAAGGTGTAGACTATACGTTAGACACAGTCCACGTGTATACTAATCTACAAACATAACAAAGTAAGGCCAATGGGTAGTGTAATAATACATGTTAGGGACAGATCACTGTAGCGACTAAGAAAGTTGTGAAAACTACAGTGATATATTAGTTGTTAATTGAACTCTCTCTCTTGCCCCCATCATATGTGCTACATCAACCCAATTATATACCTCAATGGGTATATTTACTCTCCAAACTTATGTTGGGACATATGTCCTATTGGTTCATAAATATCCACATTTGGTTTTATGCATGTGCCATGTTGAAATACACCCATATTGGTGACCTGTTGCCATCAATAAAACCTGCATGCTGTTGTTATGGCCACTGCTGTTCCATGTATGCATGTGCTCTGCTCGCTATGCAGCTGGTTTATAGTTGGTGTCTTGGTTTAATGGGTATACCTATGCATGCTGTTATAACTAATCCTGAATGCTGTTGACTATTACTAACTCATATCTATCCTTAAACTACAACACCACAGCTCGTATGGAAGGCCGTTCCCAGCAGACCCACCTGTCCCACCTAAGTTGGCCATGGCACTGGACACCAGCACATCTGGGGCCCAGCCTGGGACCTCCTCCTCCTCCTCCATAGGCCCTGCACTATCTTCGGCTGGAACCACCGCAGGGGATGGGGCACAGCCCTCACTGGGAGCGAGGGTGGAGAAAAACCTGTCACACGTCATCAGGTCCGGGTCGTGGGTGTGTAGGGAGATTGATAGGGCATTTCGAGACCAGCTACGCCAGCTTGAGGGCCAAGTGGCACAATTAGAGGGTGAGTCTACCCCTCCTACCCAGCCCCCAACACGGCCACCTTTGGGGCCGTGAAGGTGCAGTGGTGACTACCCATGGGTGGGGACCCCAGTCCCACTGTTTCCATTTGGGGGCTCATGGGCTTGCGACTTCCAAACACCCCCCATCCAAGGTGTTTACCCCCCCACATGTGTCATATATTGCCCCTGTATGCATCTTTTTTATCTTGTCTGTTAACCTACCCAAGCTACCTCCGCAAATATACCTACTACCCCTCTCCAACATCCCACTCTCACCTGAAAATAATAAGAGCAATCTGTTCCCACAAAAAAACTCGCCCCATACATAGCTGTTCATTTCATACACGTGTCCACTGGACACATGTAATCTGGTCTAACTGGCATCACAACAAATTATTGTTGTCTTCACCCACTCCCAGGGGCTTGAATGTCCCAATCTACCTCCAAATTCAGTGCATATGTACAGCTGTTGCTGTAGAAGAAATGGGAAGCTATGGACCTTCCCTACACCCTTCCTGCACATCCCTGGCTATTTTCCCTACTGTCTTTCCCTCTTTGTGCCCCCTTTTTCACCACTTTTCTATCAACCCCTTTTTCTTTTCTTTTAAAGAAATTAGCGAGGGAGTAAGCACTTTTAAGCAGCAGTAAGCGGGTTTTAGCCTGTTTGCGTGAGGGTAAGCAATGCCTACACAGGTTAAGCAAATCAGGAGCTAACTGAGTATGAGAAACAGTAACCAGAAGTTAGCAGTGCTTACCATCGCGGAAACCCGCTTACTGCCTTAACCACTCTGTATCCAACGTCCCTTGTTCTGCCTAGCAGCAAAAGAAACAGCTTCTGCTAGGCTTGAACCCAGGACCCTGCACACCATAGCCAAAGTGATTTACCACTAAGCCATGTCAGATATACATTACCTTAATGTATTCAAAACATATCAACCAGCCCAGTCATTCAACAGTACAGATAATGTATTCCAACATGTAGATGTATGTGTGTGAGTAAATATATTAATGTCTAAACAGATACAACATATTGATATATGTATATATATATATATATATATATATATATATATATATATATATATATATTGATATATGTATGTATGTATATATATATATATATATATATATATATATATATATATATATATGCATATATATATATATATATATATATATGCATATATATATATATATATGTGTGTATCTGTAGAAATATATACATATATAAATATATATGAACATATATACATGCACATGCCTATAGCTATGGATATATATGTCTACATCTACATGTCTACAGATATACGGCAGGTTATATATATGTCAGCATATATATATATATATATATATATATATATATGTGTGTGTGTGTGTGTATTGTGTATATATATATATATATATATATATATATATATATATATATATATATATATATATTTATATATATATATATAAATATATATATTTATATATATATATATATATATATATATATATATATATATATATATATATATATATAGGTATATACAGATATACATCATAACAATGGGGAAATAACAAAAACATATGTGTCCACATGCAACGTTAATGGGGTTGAGAGGCCCCAAACAATATATGTCTTGTACAAATAGGTATACATACCCCCCACAGCCAAACACATCCCCCCTACAATTCACTACCAAGTGTTGCAGATCCCATAACCATGACCAGACACAACATGGCCATCCCTAGGATACATATACACAGACACATATATGCAGGTACAGTTATACATATATATCTTTACATATATGTATCTATATATATACATATATATATATATATATATATATATATATATACACATATATGTATATATGTATGTATATATATATATATATATATATATATATATATATATATATATATATATATATATATATATAGATATAGATATGTAACTACACATACACACGCAGAGATATGTACAGTAAGATACACATGTAGTACATGCAAACAATATGGAGCAGTCAGTATTCCTACAGTTACCACCTTACCAAATGGGGACTGTATAAGCCACCCATA
This sequence comes from Protopterus annectens, assembly GCF_019279795.1. Taxonomy (NCBI): domain Eukaryota; kingdom Metazoa; phylum Chordata; order Ceratodontiformes; family Protopteridae; genus Protopterus; species Protopterus annectens. Next base: position 1,201,528,034 of record NC_056737.1, read on the forward strand.
CAAATGACCTGCAACATATAGCCACAGAGATATCAAAGGATATAACACCACACACATATGTGCATAATTGCGAAAGCTTTAATTGTGTACTATGACAGTTTTATATGCCATGTCATATAGCTGTTTAGACACTGACATCCATATGAACAGAGTAATGCAACTGTGAAATAGTTGTACTAATACAGTAGTCTGGAAAGGTTAACATATGTTACTGTCCAGGCAGAGGCCTTCAAGTAGTACAATAGTAAAGACAGACTGGGCCACAGCATAGCGAACAATCAACAGTACGTAATGCAGATGTATAGTGCAGCAGCCTCTATTTACACTCTGTACACAATCCTTAGGGGGTAAAGACCCCAGCTGACACAATGGGATGTATCTGTTACATAACAAGGCATAACTGACACCATCACAATTACAATGACAAACAGAACATTCTGTATAGCAGGTGGCAGTAGGCCTGCATTTACCCAAGGTGGATTGTATGGTAATGTACATCCAGATACCTTAAGGCAGCTTACCCCTGATACCCACACATGTTGTAACAGCCTAGGTCAGTTATGGTGCACTCCCCTAGACTCAATAATACTGGGCCGTATACCACTGTTACATACACTGGCCTCTGGAGTACATTAGGGCACACATCTATTGTGTAGGTGAAGCCCACACATATATGGCCTCAACTCCCCATTATGTGTGAGGGTCACAACAGTAGTGGAGGGATGGCAGGAATGACAGCATGACATACACACAGCCCACTACATAACAAAACTCTTGACAAGATGTCATGTGTGCAAAGCCTGGTATGTAGGTGGAGGACAGAGGCTGGAACACAGGCACATATGTGTAAAACTGTTGGCATTCACTAAGCAAGATATGTATATGTGTATAGAGCTATATGGATATATGTATAATTATATATATATGTTCACCCTATGTCCTGAACATGGAGTGGAGCCCTACCTCAGCCCCAATAGTCCCAACCTCTCAGTGCAAGAGAATGTGAGGTATGTATTGCAGGTATATTAAGACTATTGCTACTGTAATAGGGAATGTCTTCACAGAAATGGTGTGTGTGAGAGGTCACATCTGCTGTTAACATGTCCACCATTGACTACTGACAGACATCCTAAGGACATCATAGTACAGTACCCCTGCTAGCACAGTAATGCCCCTGTGGACTACAGCTGAGATATGGCCAATATATGTGAACAGTCTGACACATTCTGGTCAGTCCAGGGGTATACACAGAACCCCTTCATGCAAGACATGTGGACCAAGCCTGATTATGTGGATGTTAACAGCCATGTAGATGGGTATATCACATACATACTGGTATACATTTTGCCCCCATAGGTTATGCATTCATACACCCCTGTCTGTCCTGACACATAATAACTGCTGGTACAGAGGTGCCATGGCCACATACTACCCACTAGTTAGTGACAGACATCTGTACAGCATCCCACTGCTTTGTCTGACATACATGTCTGTTATGGTGGTCCGACAGCAGTACATCTGGCAAGTATCTGGACATGACATCTCACTGGGTAAGTACAGTAAGCTGCTAAGCATGTAACAAAGGACAGTGCAGGCTACAGGCAGACTGACTCAACACTGGCCTACATCTTCTATGTGGGAATACGCATGTACCTGCATAGATAGCAGGCTCTACAGGCATGTCACATCACAGAGTAACAGACACCTGTGTTAAAGTGCATAACCACAAGGGTTAGCTAGCATAATATTACAGCATATGGACTATGTGATCAACACCATCCTCATATGTGCCACCCACACACCAAACCTACATATACTGGGCCGCTACACAGTGTGGTCTGATGCCTGTCTGTGGTATGGGACATGTCGGTTTGCCCCTACAAACATGTAAGCTGATAGGGTGACTTACAGTGGAGCAGATTGTAACATCAGATAGAACAGGACCAAGAACAATGACATCTACCACAGTCTCTACACAGGCCAAGGTACATATTCACTATAAACACTGTCGACAATTACCAGACTTACACATATCTCAGTACTGTACGTACAACCACAGAATGCCCAGGATATGTCCTCAGGTATAACCCCTACTATACATAACATGTGCAGTATTGTGATATCTCACTGGCTTGTTATCAGATATGCTGTCAATGAATATGATGTACAGAACATATGCACTCCCTCCTGCATGATATATGTACAAAGGTTGACAGAGTTGTGGCTGGAAGTACAAACACAGGGCCAATATTGACATGTTGCTGTGATAACCTCATACATTTACTGTCGTAACAGGGTTTGTTGCAACATATGTCCTATGAGGGATTTGAAGTCAGTAACTCTCCTGGCTGTCACCATCTACTGACTGCAATCCTCATGCTACCTTCTGCAGTTGACAGATAGGTGCTCTGTGGGTAACACAAGGCACCTCACACTGCCCAGTCTGCAGATGACCCTACAAATGTGGTTTCCTCAAAAACATAGCACTGACATGACAAGTATTAATACATATAGGGCAGCCATATCCACACACAACCTGTTAAACCAACATTACCCCAACTGCAGTATAGCAGCACTTATAGTCTGTAGTCAAGACAGGCACATCCCCCTCCTGTGTGTTGGCCTGTTTCCACAGTGTATGTTGTCAGAGGTAAGTCCCCAATTCATCTGTTTGCCAAACAACAGATCTAGTTCCTGTTCACAGTGAATGAAAAGGCCCAACACCAACATGATGTTCCTAGATATTGGAGTGTGTTTCCACGCAATTGGCTATGGGAATGTTACCAGAGCTGTTCCACATGCAATCAGCTAGAGGAGGGCTGAATTTCATGCAGAGGCCATCAGCTGATCATGAGCATCACTGACAATACACATGCTGCTGCCTAAGCAAAGCAGGTGTATGTCTCCACATCCACCAGAGAGGGAGTGAGAGAGGCAGACAGAGGCAAAGATAAGTCAGGGAGGGTTGGGAGAGTAAAACGTAAGCATGTTTGTGTCAAACACCTACCAGTCCAGGGTATCAAACCCCTGATTGACTATGTACTGCTATCACGTCTAAACAGTCATTGGATGCACCACATATGTTACATGCTGAGGAGTCCTCCAAATGTATATGTGATGGTGAGTGAAACCTGCAACAGTGATATGGTAGCTACACAGTAGGTCTAGTACACGTGCCTGTCTGCATGAACAGGTGTCAGCATCAACACAGCCACACTCTCACAGGGACGCGCACACATTGACACACTTGGCAGGGCCAGGGATACAACTCATCACTAGTTAGATTGCCACAACACAGTACTGTGCAGGTATCCCATGCACCACATGGGTTATACAGAGTTTATATGGGCAAAGGGTATGTGGTGATGTCTGTCATCTGGCAGCATGCTTCAATATGCCAATTGAGGTTGTAGTGAGAGTGAATGTGGTCATAAGCAACATACAGCACACAGACACAGGGTGCCAGTACTGACATGCATGGGTGCATTGCTTCATGGGTGTCTAGTGATCAACTGTGCCAGAAGGATATACAAAGCTAGGTGATGGGTATACCTTGGCATCAGGTGACATGACAATGGTCTGCAGTATGGCTCAGGGGTGTAGTGTCTGGTTTCCTCACACAGATGGGTATTGTATTCATCATCCAGTCACCTGGGAAACTATTGCATGTGGGCAATGCTGTGCATTGCTTGCCATGTATGTGTTCCTTAGTCCATGACATGGACACTCTCTGCGATGTGCACACCTCCCACATGCATGTACAGTGACATGTGGAACCGTACCTGGGGGGTCTGGCCCATGGTATGTACACAGATTATCATCACATGTGCCACTCCTGACCTCTTGTGGCAGGGCGTGCTCATGGACAGTCCTTAGTGGATCACATTTGATGGCACCACAGATGTTGTAGACATCCATTGGGGATAGTAGTGAAGGTGCACTGTCTTCAGTTATGTGCCTATTTTACTGATGGACAGGGTGCCTTGCCCTTTGTAGCCCACTGCAATCACACCATGCTTCCTATCTGTGAACAGTATGCAGGGTGCTACCAACATAGCGGCAGTTGTCTAGGCAAGTGTGTTTGTGTATGAGACACAGGTTCATAGTGTACTCTGTGTAATACTAGTTGATTACTTTGTTGAAGAGGCCTTGTATCACATGTAGGGGTGAGGAATGGCACCCCAGCATCTCAGCTGATTGACATCTGTCACCTTTGTAAGGTGGACACTGTGACATATAATATGGCCTCCATATAGGAAAATTAAAAAAAAACAGCTCCTCAGTGGGGCCAGGTGTTACAGAGTCACAGCCACATAGGTTTTGAATTACAAACACACACACAGTTGTCATGGCTGAGATTAGAATGCCTGTCTAATTAGTTTATCACACTACAGCATTACAAAGTTATAGCACACAGCACAGAGATTACTGGGATATTTATTCCCCAAAGGTGTATTTCACAGTTGATGATGTCAGCAGACTTGCTAAAGCAGGGCAATGGAGGTTGTAGTGCCTGTGAATGGCCTCAAAAACATTGCTCCCCACTCTGACAAAGGAACACAGACAAACATTCACACTTACAATGTCTGGGAATCAAACCCCTACCTAATTAATTTATAGCACGACAGCATTCCGCAGTTACAGCACGTGCCACAGAGATTATTACTGGGGTTTTTTTACCCAGAGGTGTATTTCACAGTTGGTGATGTCAGCAGACTTGCCAAAGTAGGGCAATGGAGGTTGTAGTGCCTGTGAATGGTCTCAAAAACATTGCTCTCTACACTGACAAAGAAACACAAATCCTAAACCCAGGACCTGGCACAACATAGGCAGAGGATGTTAAGAGTACTCTATCCTACCTGTATGCTGTCATGCTGGTATCGGTAACATATCATGCAGTACACTGTGGCGACCAGAGAGGATGAACAATGTGGACCCACTCAACACAGACACATATATGCAGATACACACACACACACACACACATATATATATATGTATATATATATATATATATATATATATATATATATATATGCAATACATATATATATATATATATATATATATATATATATATATACATTTATATATATATATATATATATATATATATATATATATATATACATTATTTGCAATATTCTTATTTGCAATGGTGATGGACAGGATGACAGATGAGATCAGACAGGAGGCTCCATGGACTATGATGTTTGCAGATCTGTGGTGAGAGTAGGGACCAGGTTGAGGAGACCCTGGAGAGGTGGAGATACGCTCTGGAGAGGAGGGGAATGAAGGTTAGCAGGACTAAGACAGAATATGTGTGTGTAAATGAGAGGGAGGATAGATGAATGGTGAGGATGCAGGGAGTAGAGTTGGCAAAGGTGGATGAGTTTAAGTACTTGGGATCAACAGTTCAGAGTAATGGTGAGTGTGGAAGAGAGGTGAAGAAGAGAGTACAGGCAGGGTGGAATGGGTGGAGAAGAGTGTCAGGAGTGATTTGTGACAGACTGGTACCAGTAAGAGTGAAAGGGAAGGCCTACAAGAGGGTAGTGAGACCAGCTATGTTGTATGGGTTGGAGGTGGTGGCATTGGCAAAAAGGCAGAAGTCAGAGCTGGAAGTGGCAGAGTTAAAGATGTTAAGATTTGCACTGGGTGTGACAAGAATGGACAGGATTACAAATCAGTATATTAGAGTGTCAGCTCAGGTTGGACAGTTTGGAGACAAAGTCAGAGAGGCGAGATTGCATTGATTTGGACATGTGCTGAGGAGGGATGATGGGTATATTGGGAAAGGGATGCTAAGGATGGAGCTACCAGGTAAGAGGTAAAGAGGAAGCCCTAAGAAAAGGTTTATGGATGTGGTGAGAGAGGACATGCAGGCAGTTGGTGTGACGCAGCAATGGACAGAAAGAAATGGAAACAGATGATCCGCTGTGGAGACCCCTAACAGGAACAGCTGAAAAAGTAGAAGATATACACACACACACGCATATATATTTATATATATATATATATATATATATATATATATATATATATAAATACCTATATATAGATATATATGTAACTACACATACACAGACATATGTATAAGGAAATACATATGTAGAGGGTGCACGCAATTCGGTACAGCCACTATGGCTACAGTCACCAGCATACCACATGGACACTGTATGAGCCAAACATACAAGTGACACCTGTTGCCTGCAACATATACCAACAGACAGGTCATGGGATATAACACCACACATAGGTTTGCATACATGGGAAAGCTTTATCTGTGTACTACTACAGTACTGTATGCCATGTCATATAGCTGTGTAGACTCTGAAATACATTTAGACAGAGTAATGCAACTGTCTAACAGATAAAGGTATACAGTATTCTGGAAAGGAGTACATATATTGCTGTCCAGGCCAAGGCCTTCTAGTAGTATAACAGTAGACAGAGACTGGGCCACAGGATAACAAGCAATCAACTGTTAGTAATGCAGATGTACAGTCTGGCAGCCTCCATCTACAGTCTGTACACAATCCCTAGGGGGTTAATACCGAAGTAGACACAATGGGATGTATCTGTGATATAAAAAGGCATGACTGAAGCCATCATAATCGCACTGACAAACAGAACAGTCTGTATGGCAGGAAGCAGTAGGCCTGCATTTACCCAAGGTGAATTGAATGGTAATGTACACCCAGATACCTTCAGGCAGCTTACCCCTGTTACCCCCTCAGTATTCACTGATGTCAGTGGCATCTGTCCATATAGGTTCATAGGTTCATAGGTAGGTACTAGGCTATAGGCCCTAGGGCCTATATAAGCCAAACGATACCTTGGCTTTTGCATGTGTATATGGCATAGCATGGCCTTTGTGGGTAACATTTGCTGGCTTGCCAGTTGTAGCAGGTGTCCATTGGGGCACATAGTGATGGAGCACTGTATGCAGTGCATTGCCTATTGTAGGGATGAGACAGGGTGCCATGTCCTCTGTAGTCTACTGCAATCACACCATGGTTATCATCTGTGGGCAATATGCAGGGGACTACCAACTTATTGGTTGTTGCCTGGCCAAGTGTGTTTGTGTCCGGGACATGGGTGGAGAGTGTTCTCTGGGTAATACAGGTGTTCCCTATATTGTTCCCCATTCCACATGTGGAGGTATAGATTGTTTACCCCAGCCACTGTGATGTTTGACATCTGTTATGCTTGTAAGGTGGACATTATGACATTTAATAGGCCCAACATGTAGGAAAAGTGCAAAACCCACTCCACATTGCTTCGTGCTTCGCACAGGATATGTATGACAAATGCACACACACCAAAAGTCTCACAGTTGCCATGCCTGGGATTAGGGCACCTACCTAGCTACTACAGCATTACACAGTGACAGCACACACCATGGAGATTACTGGTATACTCACCAAAGGTGTATTTCACTGGGAATTACATCAGCAGGCTTGTCAAAGAAAGGCAATGACAGGTGCACTGACTGTCCTCAAAGGCATTGGGACCTACACATAGTGTTGCCATAAATGGGATTAGAACACCTACCTAACTACTACAGCACATTAGAGCATTACACAGTTACAGAGCGCACCACAGAGATTACTGTGATACTCCTTCACCATAGGTTTATTTCACAGGGAATGACATCAGCAAGTTTGTCAAAGAAAGGCAATGAAAGATGTACTGACTGGAAGGCTACCAGGGGCAATTGTGTACAGTGATGGACATTTGCACATCATATGTTTTTAAAAAATGGGAGTGTGCTGTGTGGGACAGGCCTCATGAGAGGGGAGCTGTCTGTCACTGTCTGTCACTCTCTTCCCACATCTATTATATGTATGTCTGAGCTGTTATAGTGTGCTGTCCTTGGATATATGTGCATATTCTCATCTGTTGTGTGTGCAGAGCATGACTGGTTTGTAATGTGGAGTGTTTGCATAGACATCTGTGACTGACTGCTGTGTATAGTCCACAGTTGTTTCCAGACATGGGCTTAATTCTCTGTGTGTGTGAGCATGCCCAGTATGCCCTTTCTGTAATTTGTTTTCTGACATGGCCTTCGCTTCTCCAAATGTGTGAAGATGCCCAGTATGAGTGCCTGTATTGCATGATTGACTCCATTCCAGGTAGGTTGTACTCCAGTGCAGATTTTTGTGCTATTGGTTGACAATGTGGGTCGACATTGGGAAAAGGCTAGTGAGATTGTTGATAATTGTGTCTGTGGTGCTTCTGCTACATGGTTTTGGTGTTGGCAGGGATACTCAGTGATATATGGGGTTTTACCATCTGATGTTTTATGTCATCAACTACTGACAGGTATACATCTTTGCTGGCAGTAGGTTCCTGGGGATTACAAGATGAATGCAGCTTTGTCCAGTAATATGGTGTGCAATCTACATATTCTTGCACACTCATGTCATTCTGACGTGGAAACTGCAGACACTTGCTGATGGGTCTGTGTATATGGTCCAGCACCTCTGTGCTGTTGTGGTTGTGGGTCCCATGCCTGTGCAGTTATCACCATGACAGGATGGCCATATTGTGCTGTGGCCATACCACCCAGGTATTCAGACTCAGTGAGGTTATCCAGAGGCAGGGCTCATTATTCTATTCATTAACCCTTCACAATTTGGTTAGTAAGCAGGTTTGTTGCCACTCATCCCAGTGTTTGCAGCCATGATAAGTATGTGCACATATCAGGGTTTCACCCTTCACACCCTCCATGTTGGCGATGCTACCCCCCCCTGTTAATCTGCCCTCTTCCTACCATTATGCACACAATATCTGATAGGTATGCCTATAGTTGCCACTCCATCCCAGCAGTATGTACAGGTTGGTCCACAGTTCATGCATTGGAACATGATGGACATACTACTGGAATTTGTCAACATGTCCTTGCATTTGTGTTCTGTGGACTGTGTTTTGTCATTATGTGGGAGACCATGGGGTAATGTACGGTGGCGGTACTGGCCTGACACAGACCTGTGACAGAGGACAGTGGGGCTTTGGGTACTGATGCAGGCTATCTGTAGCAGGCCAGTGCATTCTGTCAGTTTTACATTCCCAGGCTGCAAGGCAATGTATTTCCCTGGATTGACAGGATAGTTGTGCAAGGTGGTGATGGCAATTGTTTCTGTCCTTATCAACCTTTTGGTGTGGATGCTGGCAGGGTGCATCCTACAGCTAAGGATACACCTGTGTGAGACACCTTTTCAGCATGCTGCATTCTATGAGTGTTCCCATAGTAATGTGGGGATCATATTGTACTCATTCACAGCAGCAGGGAGGTGGCCTGTGTGCTACCTGAGGCTGTTGTTGGGCCAGACTGGCTGCATGTGTGCTAGGGTAGCTAATTGTAACTGTCTCACAGGTATACGTGGCCCTTTCCCCTGCTGGTGGCTAGTGGGTGGACACCAGCAGCTTCTACATACATCATACCTCTACCTTTTGTGGTCTGCCAGTGTTTGCCGACAGTACATCTTAGTTTCCCATACTACACAACCAGCTGATGTACTGTGGACCTGTATGTACAAATGGAGGGTGTCTCCATTTCACTGTGAGAATTTAAACAGTCTCTCTCTCTCTACGGTACTTCCACCTGTGTACTGTGTGTATGTGTCAGCCAACACTCATGCCAAGTCCAGCTTCCAGATGTCGACAGTTATGACATCTGTACAGATCATATGGCCTACTGCTGCAACATGTCATGCTGGGATACCAGTCTGTTTGGCACTGCATGTGGACCTGGCCCAGTCATCAGCAGTAGTGACCATTGGACACCAGGACACACTATCCATGGCTATTTGCTGAACACTTTCACACAGCATACCACTCAGAACTACCTAACACACAGAGCTCTGCCTATTGTAGACATGCGACTATCCATCTTGCTGATTTGACCAACGCAGGTACTCGGTGCTCACTGTTATTACTCTCACACATGACTGGTAATACATTTCTACATAGGGTTGGCAGAGGCACACATCACAACTGTAGACATGTCCTACAACCACCTGATATGTCAGGTACTCTGTTGGCTTCCTCACAACAACCTGACACTCAAATCTCTGCATATTGTACACATGCAACATTCCGTTGTTATAATTGGGGCAGCTCAGGTACTCTGTGCTCTGCTGCTGTGATACCCACACATAGATGTTACTGCTGTACTACATAGGATTGGGGGAGCACACCTGACAATTGTAGACATTTTTGTTATACCCACCTGATATTTCAGATACCCTGTTGGCCTCCACACATTAACCTGACATGCAGAGCTCTGCATATTGTACATATGGCACAATCCATCCTTCTACTTTGGCAAGCAAGGTACTCTGTGCTGTTATTACTCCAACACATGGATGCTAATACATTTCTACATAGGGTTTGGGGGGGCACACCTGCCAACTGTGGACATTTGCTTTGACCACACTGGTATTTCTGGTAGTCTGTTGGATTCCTTTTAAATATGTATTCTGACCTATCCTGCAGACTACAGGCATATCAGTCTAGTACATTTTATAGGTTTTATTGACCTACATTGCCATTTCATCCTACATTGCCATTTCATCCTACCCTTCATGAATGACATCCCACTTCCCGACCTGTTATACTGTGTGTAGGTCTGGAGGGGGGGGTTGATCTCCATTACCATACCTTGAGGACCTTAGCACAGCCTTTCCTTGTGTTCATCTACACCTGTCCTGCTGGCTGGGTGAGACTGTTGTTGGGTATGTGAACCTAAAGTGCAAAATAACAACGGACAAACTAAACCAAAATGGAAAGGCAGGAGGAACTCCGAAACAATCCACACTAGTAAAATAAACACAAAGGAAATTTTATTTATGTGAAGCACTTTTCAACCCGCTAGTAGTGGGACTTCTTCAGACACAAAACACTCTGCAATAAACTACTATTTAAAATACAATATTTGTTTTAAATAGTAGTTTATTGCAGAGTGTTTTGTGTCTGAAGAAGTCCTGCTACTAGCGGGATGAAAAGCGCTTCACATAAATAAAATCTCCTTTGGGTTTATTTTACTAGTGTGGATTATTTTGGAGTTCCTGCTGACTTTCTGTTTTGGTTTTGGTATGTGAACCTCCATGACATGCATGTGTGTGCCCTATGGACACACATTTGGGCCAGCACATGTCTTGCAGTGTTTTTTTTCACCTTGTCTGTTACTGCCTACTTTGTTGACACCAGTATTTGTTATGGTTTCATGCTGCCCATATAGCTGTCCACTATATGCTGCCATCCCATTCAGCCACCCAATTCCCTTCCTTGCATGTTCACATCCATACCATTGATGCAACTAGCAGACCACACTACTGCATTCAGTGATTGATAGGAAGGGTAACTTACCTTGTAGCTGTGCTAGTATTGAGGATGGTGCTGGTGGGCTGACTACATCAGATGCACATAGTACACTCCCTATACATGGTAAAGCACAGGTAGTGTAATTTTTGGCATCCCTTTTGCTGTATGTGCGAGTCAGAGAGAGTTTCCATTCCCTGGGTTCCTACTGTGTCAGAGTGTGTGTGCTATGCATTGCCTCTTTGCCAAAGCCAAGGCATACTGTGCATGCCTTCTTCTGCCTACAGGTGTAGGCTCAGGTTCCTCCTCCGAGTCACTCTGTGCCTGTGCTGGACTTGGCAATGGTGGGGGGCTGTGTGGCCCTGCCCCGTGCTGTTCCTGCTGCAGCTGCTTCCACAGGATCATGTTGTGCAGCATGGCTAATACCATGAAAATCTGGGTACATGTAGCTGGAGAGTACTGCAAGGCTCCACCAGATGTGTCCAGGCACCAGAACCGTGACTTGAGCATCTCAAACACACGCTGTAGTATGATTCTTGTTTGTGAGTGTGCCTTATTATGGAGCTCTTGTTCGTTTGTGTATGCATTTCTGATGGGTGCCATCAACCATGGCTCCAGTGCGTAACCAGCATCCCCCACTAGGTACCCATATGGGATGTCCCCACTGGCAAATCTCTGGTACAGCTGTGTCAGATGCCAGATGTGGGAATCGTGATAGCTCCCAGGGCTTCCAGCACACTCATTCATTATAATGCCCTAGGCATCGCACATGACCTGGCAGTTGATGGAGGGGAAGACCTTGCGGTTTATGTAGACCCTGCCCTGCTCATGGGGTGGTGCTTTTATGTATATGTGTGTGCAGTCTAATGCACCCTCTACTTCAGGGTATTCTGCTATTTGTTGGAAGAGACGCATATTGCTGGCCAATGCCTCATGGGTGTTGAGGAAATATATGTGCTCACTGGCATGTGCTGACATGGCATCCAGGAATTGGTGGAGTACCCTGGATGCTGATGCCTGTGAGATTCCCATGATATCCCCAGTTGGCCTTTGGAAGGTACCTGTGGCTAGTATTCTTAAGCCTATACATACCTTGGTTTCCACTGGAATTGGTTCCCCTCTGTTGGTACTGTGTCTGAGGTGTGGCCGGCACAGCTCAACAATATGCTGTTGGCGGTTCCTGTCCACCCTATAGCACTCCACTATCTCCAGCTCATGTAGCCCCTGGTAGGTTTACCCTGGGTCTGTACACCCTTTTCCTCCTCCTCACTGTGGGTTGGTCATCAGTATTCACATCCTCACCACCCTCGGCCTCTTGCACATGCTGGTTTATGATAGCAAAAGCAGCCCTTAACATTCTTTCTCTTACTTTTGTTTTGTAAAATTTCCCCGTTCATATACACCAGTGGTGCAGAGTTTTTGGAAAAAAACAAGGGGGGAAAGTTGTTTGCATAGTTTATAGTGATGTGCTGGGCTGTGCTGATCTGCTGCCTGTGAAATTGTCTGATTCTGATACATTTCACCTGCCAGCTAAGCCAGTTTTCCTTGATTACCTTCCTACTGCTGTTTTCCCTTCCCATTGCCTCCTGCTTAAGCCCGCGTGCACGTCGTGCAAACAGAGTGCTCAAATGTGCACACTGCTGCTATTTCCTGGTTTAACTTCTTTTTTCTTCCTGTAAAACCTGGTGCGCAGCGCACACACCCGCTTACACTTTGTAACGAGTGCTAGGCAGGTTTAGACACACCCCCTAGCTTAGCTGTGCTAAGCTAGAAGCAAACCCGAGCCACAGGACTCCAATCCACTTACAGTATGCCTGACACACCCACCCATGATATTACCTACCTCCTAGTCTTGCACCCAGCTATTCATACTCTTACACTGTTGGGGCCTGCCTCACATGCTGGGAAAAACTGAGATTCACTATCCTTCCCATCATTTGCATAGGATTGCCTGCTAATGCATAGTTACATGTGTCACACTGAGCCTCCCCCCCTTAGCAACCACTACTCACTGGCCAGGTTGTCTTCTGCCTGCTATTGACCTGCATGGCAGAATACTGATTTTAGTTAGAATGCTTATTTTAGGTTTATTTTCTTATTTTCCCCGATCCCATTTGCGCACCACTGCTCTATGTTTAAACAGCCGAGATCGACGAAAAAAAATAAAAGTTGATTTTTTTTAATTTTTTGTATTGTTTGCAATGCCAATGGCCTTATACTTGGCCATTGGCATGCTTCCTCAATGATATGCAGCCTTTATTTGGGGCTGTCATAGCTCCATTTTGGATTTTGCAGAAATGTACTTGGTTACTAACCAAGTACATTTCTGCAGATAGCATTAGTCTTGCACGGTTGTTGCAAGCTTCCTAGATTGCAAAATCACCTCATTTGCACGGGTTTCACCTGCAAATGGGGTGATTTGCATACCGGGGCTTAGTCCGTGCAAGATTAGTGCAGGAGCGCTCGTGCATGCTCCTGCAGGCTGTTCCTGGATCACACAGCAGACATATTGCCTGTGTGGGTCACCAATCTTGCACTCCATGCAAGCTTTGGTGAATCCGGGGGAGTGTGTTGAACAGCAAAATAAGTAAGTTTGCTGTAAAGTAACAGGTATTAGAGCCCCGGTAAATTTATGGAGACAATTATTTTGTGAAGTGACTTTTGAAACTTTTTTTGGTAGAACAATTTGAATGTGAAATAAATATTCTCTAAGTCAATGGAATGAGTATATTTACTAGAACTCAAATATGCAAATTAAAGGAAAATATTAATAAAGATTAGAGCTTCAGACGTACATAAAAATTAATTGAAAGTATATTTTTCAAAAGTATGTCAGAAAGTGCATGACATAAAAAATATTGGATGAAAAATAAAATGGATGGGTGCTTGGGAGGTTATGGGTAACTTTGAGAGTAGTGGAGGGCAAAATGCAGCATGTGTCTAATGCAATAATCATGACTGGAAGGGGAGAAATGTAAAATACTGAGGACTAATCCAATGTATTTTTTTGTATTGATTTGTCACATCTTGTATAGAATTCTAACAAAAGATGATGTAGGGAATGTTGAAAAAAATGTGTTCTTTCAAGGAAGAACTCCAGACCAAATTATAAAATGTGTGTGTGTGTGTGTGTGTGTGTGTGTGTGTGTGTGTTGCCCCCATGTAATACACCTGGTGGCTAGAGGTATTCAGGCTCAAACTCTGTACCTTTGGTACAGGGTAAAAAGCCTAAAGTCCCTAGCCACCACCATTTCTGAACTCTGTCTAGATTTTTTGTACTAAGAGTTGTGAGCTAAGCCTATGGTGAGAAGTGAACAGAATTTGTATTCCCTCTTTATTGGCTTTGTTGTTTGTCCAGGTTTTTTGTGCTAAGAGTTGAGAGCTATGGTGAGAAGTGAGAACTGAATTCATTACATAATAGCCATTAAGTTTAGTCTTCCTATTTTTTAGGAGACTGCTGATTTGGCATAGTGGTATGTTGCTCTGACTGTAGTGCATAGGGTCCTGGATTCAAGACTTACCAGTGAAATGCATGGTGGTAACGCAAAATTTTATTCTAGCAACTTTCCAAAATTATACAAGCAGTGTTTAAAATGTGTCCCTGGTAAGTCCCTAGCCACCACCACTTGTGAGCTTTGTACAGGTTTTTGTTCTAAGAGTTGAGAGCTATGGTGAGAAGTGAGAACTGAATTTGTATTTCCCCATTATTGTCATTGCTTGTCCAGGTTTTTGATGCTAAGAGGTTGAGAGCTATGGTGAGAAGTGAGAACTGAATTCACTAAATGATAGTCGGTAAGTTTCAGTCTTCCTTTTTTTTCAGAAAACTGCTGATGTGGCATAGTTGTATGCTGCTCTGACTGTAGTATATAGGGTCCTGAGTTCAAGACTTGACAGTGACATGCACATTTTATTCTAGCAACTTTACAAAATTATACAAGCAATGTTTAAAATGTGGCCCTGGTTTTTGACCTTTTGCCCCCCCCCCCAAAAAAAAAAAACTGAAATTGAAAATAAGTACGAGAAGCTATGCAAAGTGCCTATGGCTTACACTACTGTCATTCCATTTATAGTGTGGGTGTGGAAATAGACTTTTATGATGGAAATGTTCTGAATTGGGCAGTTTTGTCATTACTGGTTCATTACCTACAGTACAGCCTACTGGAAAATGTTCAAACAATAAATTTAAAATGTATGTTTCTTGTTTTGTGTGCAAGGGGCCAATGATTTGAAATCAGCCCAAAGGTAATCTTTATCCACCACTGGCCAGATGCATTTTCTTTGGCTGTGGTGTGTGAGTTTCAATGCTATTTCAATGAATTTGAGTTTCAAGGGCAGTGAAGTTTTAATGCCACGTCTGTTTTCATTGTGAGACAGTATTGCTTTGTTTAGGAGATGTCTGTTAGTGTTTGTGCATTGTTGTGCTGCAAAATGTAAAAATAAAATCCAAATAATCATTGTAGAAGTAAAGCAGTATGCACACATTAGTGTTTATGGTAATTGGGGAGAAATCGCCAGGTAATGGGACATTGGAATGGCTGCAGGGGGACTCTGGTACCATATTTTGGTTGTCTGTTCTTCAGTTTGCATTTCAAAGTTGGTATCCCACAATTCCATTGGCGTGGGTGGGGTTACGTAATTATGTCTGCAAATTAGATGCTAGTGTACAGATTTGTACCTATTTTTCATAGGCTTTGTCCCGATTTTGATGTTTCCAGGTTGAGAGGCATGGTGTGTGTGTGTTGTGCACATGAGCCCATGTGTGTGTTGTGTGCATGCATATGTGTATGTGTGTGTGTGTGTGTGTGTGTGTGTGTGTGTGTGTGTGTGCTGTGCGCAGGTGTGTGTGTATGTGTGTGTGTGTGTGTGTGTGTGTGTGTGTGTGTGTGTGTATGCGTGTGTATGCATGTGCATGTGCGTGTGCGTGTGCATGTGTGTGTGTGCGTGTTTGTGTGTGTGTGTGTGTTGTGCGCATGTGTGTGTGTTGTGCACGTGTGTGTGTGTGTGTGTGTGTTGTGCGCATGTGTGTGTGTGTTGTGCACGTGTGTGTGTGTGTGTGTGTGTGTGTGTCTGTGTGTGTGTGTGTTGTGCGCATGTCTGTATGAAGGAGGTCTAGCCACATGGTGTGAACTTTGGCTCTAGGTGATCCTCACTGCTGATGTGACACCATAAGACCATGTACAAAATGGGGAAAAATGGGGTCGATGCCCAAGGAATAGTGAAGCAAGTGAACATGAAGAAATAGAAGAAAAAGATCAAAGTCAACAACTGTTAAATAAAGAGACAGAACTGCAGCAAGCAAGGAACAAAGGGGAAGGGGGAATAAAACAACAGGGCAAAAAAAACAGACAGCAATAAGTAAATTAAAACATTAAAAGTGAAAATATGAGGAAAGAAGAAGTAAAAGAGATTTTGATGGAAAACATATATGGTGTACTTGACACAGAGGAGGAATAGGAAGGGGAAGTTAATGGAGAGTCAAAAAGTCAAGTGACAAAGTTCACAGGGATAGGGTGAAAAGAAGAAAAGGGGAAACAAAAGGTGGGCTAAAGAGGTAAAGGTTAATATTAATATGGCTTCAATAAATCTAAACAGCATAAAGAAGATGTGAGAAAATGGCTGCATTATAATTAAGTAAAACGATTGAGGTGGATGTAATTTATTTACAAGATGTAAGTTCTGTTGAGTCAAGTGAAAGAAAAATGTCTGAAATGATGGGGAGAAAAAAAAAAGTAGAGTGGACAGTTGGAAGGATCTTTATTCTGGGATTGCAGTGCTTATTAAGAATGTACTGATGGCAAGTAGAAAGTTAGTGAGAGACTGAATAATAAAAATGAAGCCAGTGAGATCAGTTGTGTTATATGTATGTACAAATGTGGGGAGAGGATAAAAAGATGTTTGATAAGTTAAAAAATGTGATAATCAACTGATCTGCAATTCAAAGCGATTGTTTTAATTGTAATTTAAGGCAAGAAAAAGGAAAATAATACAAGGTATTAATGAAAGAAGTTATGAAAGTGGTAGTTTACATTTAGGAATAAAAAGGGAATCTGATGTTGTCAGGCTTCACTCAGTCCTTGACAGTGGGCTTGGTTCTGAGCCTCGGAACTGACTCGGATGTTTATTCCTGCTCGCGCCTTCCAGACTCTTGAGCCAGGCACTATTCATAACAATCCTCTCAGAATCACCTCAGATCTCATTTGTCGCTTCATGTGTCAGGCATGTTTGTCCTTCTGTCAAGCTTTGGCTGATTCTAAAGTAAGTTTATCTTTAATAAAACCCTTATCCCTCTATATTTTTAGTTTCTTCCTTCCTTAGCCTTTTTTCCTGTCTACCTGCTCCTCTCATAGCTTTGTGTGAGTGTGTTTCTTTACTCTTCCCTTTTCTGCCATTGGTAGTCTCTTCAAGTATTATCGTTGCTACATTTCTTGCCCTTATTACCTTTTTCAGGTATTCCTAAATTACCATTGTTGGTATTTTCCCTCACTCTATCCATTTTTAATTAACAAAAAAAAAAAAAAAAAAAAAAACTCTTCATCACTCTATCATTTTCTCCTATCAGTGTGTGTGTGTGTGTGTGTGTGTGTGTGTGTGTGTGTGTGTGTGTGTGTGCGTGTGTGCGTGTGTGCGCGTGTGTGTGTGTGTGTGTGTGTGTGTGTGTGTGTGTGTGTGTGTGTGTGTGTGTGTGTGTGCACGCATGTGTCTGTGTGTGTGTGTTTCGGCCCTTTTTTTCGATATAGCTGAAACACAAGTTTCTCCTGTCAAAACTTCAAAAGGCAGCTCCTGCTTCAAAAGGTGCGAGAAGTGTTAGGGTAAGATACCCAGTTCTGAAGGTCACACCTTATGTGTTTACTGTTTGAGGAAGCTACATCTTCAGGAAAATTGCTTAATTTGTCACCGGTTCTCTGCCCATACTTTTACTGAGCATAAGAATAAACTGGCCTTGAAGAAACTCCTCAAATCTGATTTTGAAGAGGCCATTTCTGTGTCTAGAACTGAAGCTAACACATCTTCATCATCCTTTTCTTCCACTACCAAGAAAATACCTTCTTTGCTTCTTAGTGCATTGGAATCATCCAAGAAGGTCTCTAGACTGACCTTGGTGCCAAAGAGCTCTTCAGCACTGGAAGGTTTATCTGCCTCAACACCCAAAACATTATCAGAGCCAACAGCGACTTCTTCCGTACCCACAGTATCGGTGCTAAAACAGTCACAGCTGCCTTCACTACCTAGGCCGAGATACTCACCAACCTTTGACCCCTTTAAGGACAGGCCCCCAAGATCTTTCCTTGAAGTTTGACCCCCTAAGCTAAGTCTCCTTCAACTGCCTCAATCCAGTCTACTATGAGTCTCTCAGAAGCTGATATTTTGAGACTGATGGATCAGCTTCTGATGGTGAGAGGATTGTACTCAGTTCCTAGCCACACTGGTGCCAGAACCAGGCAATAGACAACGCCTCCAATTCCTACTCCTCTAACTCCTGTTGAGTCTTTGGAGCCCTCGGTTTCAACACTCCCAGCATCGACTGTCTCGGTTTCAGTAGCTTCCTCTTCTCTGATTCCAAACGCTGTCTTGAGCTCCTCTGAGCTTTTGACACTGGAGGGTTCCCAGGGTTGAGGGTCTCTGGCCAGGTCCGAGGTGCATGGATCGCTTTCCTTAGTTTCAAATCCATCCATGTCCCTTAGTGCTTTGCTCGTTGTAGCATTAACCCAGGCTTCTGTTTTGGGGGCTGCCTCCTTGGTGTGGGTTGTGACATCAGTTCTGAAGGAGTCTATTTATGTTCCGGACTCCCATCCCTCTACGGGGGGCAGCCTTCTGAACCATGCAGAAGGCTTTGTCCATCAGGGACTCACCGTCTTTGCCATCCCTGTTTGAACAACTGTTTACATCGCCTCGACCTTATCTGCCATCCATCTCATTCCCAAGACAGAGGGCACAAAAGTCCCAGGACACACCCACTTTGGTGGTTTCCTGTTCAGAAACTTGCCCAGATCATCCCCCCTGAGGAAGTTCCTGTGAAGAAGAAGTGCAAGAGGAAAAACTTAGACTCCCTGGAGGAGTCTTTCACTGAAGATACTGATTTTGATGAAGGGGAAGGTTCCCCCAAATCACCCACTGATATTTCCTTAGGGGTCATCCTACAAATCCTGAAACAGAGGGATGGCTGGTCCTCCAGCCAGCCTTCCTCAGAGGAGTCAGTATAACTGGAGGCTTTTTATGCCCAGCCCTCTACTTCTTGGATCTCTTCTCCTGCTGACGATCTCATTAAATTTATTGCTCAGCGGGCACGGAAGATGCCTGACGCCATTGAGACTATCCCCAAAAGACCTGAGCCTCACTGATCCAAAGGAATACTCATTAATGCCATGGTGATAACAGTGGCCACAAAGAGGGAACTTGCTGAGGAAAGTCTGACTATCCATCCTCCTAACAAGGAGTCTAGGACTTTGGATAGATTCGGGAAGCACGTGTATGCTTCAACAACCTTCGATCTCAGATCTTTGAAATATATGGTGCACTTTACAGGACTACAGAGGGATCTGTTCAAGGAACTCTTGGATACCCTCAAAGGAGCAGTGGCTAAAGGGGTACAGGACAAAATTACCTCACAGCTAGCAACCCTTGATGCAATTTCTAACTCGTCCATGAGGCTGATTTCTCATGCAGCTGAAGGGACTTCTAGAGCAACGGGTTCAGAAATAGCCATTAGAAGGCACTCCTGGATGCACTTGTGTGACTTTGCAGAGCCATTCAAAATGTTATTTGTCAGTGCTTCGGATGGCAAATCTACCCTTTTTAGCCCCAAGGTTAAAGACACTTTAGCCAGATGTGAAAAGGATGGTAAGACCCTTTCTGCTGTAGATGTACATTTCTCCACTCCTCAGAGGCCCTACTCCAGGAACCAGAGAAGTGGGAGACTATGGTTTAAAAAATCCAAAGGACCTTTCTAGGATTCACATGGCAAAGACTTTCCCTGGGCAGAGGGGGAAGTAATGGAAGACACAGCTCCAGGGGCAAAAATGGACCACAAAACCAGGGGTCCAGAGAATGTTTCTCTGGTACTTGTTACCAGTAGCCTTGAACATATACCCAATTTTCCTCCTCTGGAGGCAGTTGGGGGATGTCTCTCTCTGCACCAATCTGCCTGGCAAATATTAACTATGGACAGATGGGTGCAGGGAATAATATCCAGAGGTTACAAAATTTTGCTATCACTTCCCCCAACATCCCAGAAGAAGCTCCCAGATGTAACACCCAGTCACAGGGAAGCAGCAGCTTTAGAAATTCAAAGACTGCTAGACAAAAGAGTCATCCATTCCGCCAGACCAAATAGTATCCAGGTTTTACTCAAGGTTGCTTTTAGTGCCCAAAAAATAGGGGACTGGAGACCTATATTGGATTTCAGCCAGTTCAACAAGGCTGTTCAGCAAACCAAATTCCAGATGGTCTTGGTACAGTCAATACTCCCATTCTTGGAAAAAGATGATTGGATGTCCTCTGTAGACCTCCAAGATGCTTATTACCATATAAAAATGGACAAGAGCTCCAGGAGGTTTCTGTGCTTCTGGTTGGGAGCCTGTCATTTTCACTTCAGAGTGCTGCCCTTTGGACTCACCACAACCCCCAGGATGTTCACCAAATGTATGACAGTGGTGGCAGCTCATCTCAGACTGCTAGGATTTTGAGTATTTCCTTACCTTGACAGCTGGCTCCTTACCGCTACCACCAGGCATCAGTTAGAACGGGCAAGAAACTACACTCTACACCTCTGTACATCCCTAGGCATGACCATAAATTTTAAGAAGTCAAGCTTGCAATCCACTCAGCAATTAGAATTTATTGGAGGCCATTTAGACACTGTTCCAGGAATTGCCTCACTCCCTCCAGAAAGACTTCAATGTATCAGATCACAAGTCAGACAAATACTACGAAACAAAAGGGTTCCAGGAAGACTAGTCCTACAGACATTAGGATCCATGGCAGCATCAGTCACTCTTGTTTATTTGGCAAGGTATCACATGCGAGGCAATGGTTACTTACTTCTCAATGGTCTCTGATGCACCTACCAATGTCTCACCAAATCTTGATTACCAATTGCTGCAAACAGGATCTCATGTGGTGGATCCATTCTGATCAGATTCTCTTGGGTTGGCCATTCATTTTTCCCCAGCCCCAAGCTATAGTGACCACAGATGCTTCCCAGATGGGGTGGGGGGACATTATCTGGGAAGTACAGTTCAAGGCACATGGTACCAACTAGAGGCCAACTTGCACATCAATGTTCCAGAGATGAGAACAGTGCTGTCAGCATTGCAAGCATTCCAAGACATGCTTCTTCTAGGGACATTGGCTGTTCAAATGGACAACATGTCAGTAGTCTGGTACATCAACAAACAAGGGGGAACCAAATCTTACCCATTGTGTCAAGAAGCCCTCAGAGTTTGGCAATGGCCAATTTCTTCCAACCACTTTCTTACAGCAACTCACATCCTGGGGGGCTCCAACCTAATAGCGGACAAGCTGAGCAGAACTATTCTCAAGCCTCACTAGTGGTCTCTCAGTCCTTTAGTGGTGAACAAGATTTTCTGCCACTGGGGCAAACCTTGCTGCAATTTCTTTGCCTCTCCTCTGAACAGCAAATGCAGAAGTTATTTTGCTCTAATCCCCCCTCAGAGGGAGTCACCCAGAGATGCACTTCTCAATGATGGGCCCCCTGGTCTTCTCTATGCCTTTCCCCCAACTGCCCTGATATTGCAGTTCCTAAAAAAAGCCAAAAGGATGGAAAATTCAGTAATCCTCATTGCCCCCTTCTGGCCTCGACAAGTTTGGTTTCCCTTTTTTTGGCCTCATCTTCTTCAGAAACCATGGAATCTGGACCCAGTTCCATATCTGCTGTCTCATCCAGAGGGCATGGTTCACCCGAATCTCCAACATTTCAAGCTCACTGCGTGGCTTCTCCAATTCCCATGATGGCCAGGCATCCTTCCCTTTCTTCTCCTGTCTGACAAATTATTGTCACTAATCACAAACCTTCCACTACGAAACTCTGTCAAAGTAAATGGGAAAAATTTACTAACTCGGCCCTTGACAATGGACTAGGCCCTTATATGAGTCCTATTCATAAGGTCTTGGATTTTCTAGCTATCCTTTACCAATTTGGTTCCTCTGCTTCAACAATTAAAGTTCACCTAGTGGCAATATTGAACTTTCATATGGGCCTTAATGGTGCATCTCTAATGTCACACAAACTTTGTAAAGCATTTTTAAAGGGTCTCCTAATGCTAAGACCTCAATTTAAGGAACCCATTCCTCCTTGGGATCTAACTTTACTTCTTCAGGCCCTTAAAATGAACCCTTTTGAACCATTTGCGACTTGTGACTTAAAATATTTCTATTGGAAAACTTTATTTTTGGTGGCTTTTACATCGGCCAGAGGATTATGAACATTAGGCCTTATCCTGCAAATCTCCCTTTTAATATTTCACAAAGACAGGGTTACCCATAGAACAAATCCAACTTTTTTACCAAAGGTTGCCTCGGAATATAACATTAACCAAACTCTACAATTGACAGTCTTCTTCCCCAATATTTCTAATAAAGGAGAGTATTCCCTTCACTTACCAGATGTCCACAGACAATTCAATTTTTATCTTCACAGAACAAAGGATTTTAGAAAATCTGACCAATTATTTGTGGCATTCTCCTCTCTCTCCTTAGGTAATTCAGTTTCAATGGTTACCTTGGCTAAATGGCTTAGAAACTGCATTACTTTCATTTGTCATTCCAGAGGGCTCCTACTTTCATGTCAAGTTAAAGCCCATTCAATGAGAGCATTGGCAACTTCCGCAGTTTTTCATGCCAGAGCATCTTTGGATGATATATTGGTCCTCTCCTAAAACCTTTATCACTCATTACAAACTAGATCAGGTCTAGAGGGGACAGGCATCATTAGGCTTGATGGTGCTCAGGAATGTTCTTCCAAGATATCTCCCAAGACTAAAGTAGCTGAGGTCCCTGTCCCACTGTCATGGATTGAGTGAAGATTGACAACATCAGATAAAGAAGTTATGTCTTACCATAATGTTCCATCTGTGTTGTTGATCTTCAGTAATCCTTGACATCCCCATCCACATTCCCCAACCCAAGAGTCTTAGTGGACCAGATTTTCCATAGCTAGCTTCATTTTATTGACAGATATCTGATCTATGACTACTATGTCTATTATTTTGACTTTAATTTCTACTTCTCTGTCTTCCGCTATGTTGGGCAAACTTGATCTAAGGTGATTTTGAGAGGAGCATTATGGGTAGTGCCTGGTTTGAGATTTTGGAAGGCGCGAGCTGGAATAAATGGCCGAGTTGGTTCCGAGGCTTGGAACTAAGCTCACTGTCAAGGATTAGTGAAAATCGACAACTTAGATGGAATGTTATGGTAATACATAACTTCTTTTTTTACATATAAAACAGGGAATTTAAGGACAGAAATGGACTATATAATTTATATTCATAGTATATAAGAGAAATTAATGGGAAAAGTTAAAAAGCAGTTTTTCTGACCATAGAACAATATGAACAGTTGTAGGAGGAAATTAATCAATAATAACATAAAGAAAAGGGGTTACAAGTTCATGCATTTTCTAAACAAAAGGAAGGAACTGTGGAAGAGAGATCTAACAATAATATCATTTTACAAGAGTGTTGCATATTGGTAGCTAATGTGTAAAAAGTATAACAATTGCACATCAACAAAAATAATTGAGAGGAAAAGAGAAAAAGAAAAAATATGATAAATAAAGGGAAATTGTGAGAAATTATTTGAGTTAGGAAGTAGTAACTGAGAAAGCTATACAAATCTAATAAGTTGAAATGTTATTGTTTGGAATGAAGTTCTTTTTTGAAAGGGAAAGAAGCATTGTCTTTTAATAAACAATGAAAGGAAATGCAGCTGATAAAACAAGGATTGGGAATTAGAATATGAACAACAGGAGATTATTAATATTGTGGAGGGATATGCACGACAATTGTAATGGAAGACTTATGTTAAAAAGGTATATGGCAAGTGGAAAATAGGAAAAGTGATAGCAAAAGAAACAGAAAATGAAATTCCAAAAAAAGAGTTAGAGGAAGTAATAATTGCAGGAGAAGAAGAATCTATACCTGGGCTAATGGTTTAGGGTATGATTTTTATAAAGAAATTACTAAGTTAGAAAAGGAAGGATTTTTTAAAGTAATAAATGAATTGATGACAGAAAAAAATATGTGATAAAGAAATGTGTGAAGAAGTAATAAAGTTTATATAGACAAATGGAGAAAAAGAAAAAAAACCCAGAGAATAACGATTTTACTTTTTTATAAAAATTATCCAGAGAAGAATGGTGAGGATTTTGGCTGAAGTAATAACGTCGCGTGCATACGGAGTAAGGAAAAGGAACAGAAGAGAAATACTTGTGATAATGAAAGAGGTAAGTGGGAATGTAGGAGATGGAAAGGTAAGGAAGAACAGTGGCTTGTGATGTGGCAAAAGTTTTTAATAGTATGAATCGTAATGAAATTAGAAATATTTTGAAAAAAATTGGTACAGGAAAGAAGGTCTTAACAGCTATTAAATTAATTTATGAAATCTCGTGGGTGTCCTTGATGATGAATGGATGGTTAGGAAAAAAGATTAAATAAAAGCAGATATGAAACAAGGGTGTTCAATTAGTATGTAGCGTTTTGTGGTGATGGTGAATGCAGTCATACGAACCCTATGATAATTGTCTGAAAGAAGCAAGATGGAAAGGTAGTAATGGAAGAAGACAGGCATTAATGTTATGCAGATGACTTAGTATAAATCAAAAAATAAAGTTTGGATGAAAGAAGTGATTGTTAAGTATTACTGGAGAGAAAACATCTGTATTTAATTAAAAAAAAGGATTTGCAAAGTGGTGCAGATTGGGGGAATTTATTTCACAAGAAATGGAATTAGTTTACAAGGTGTGAGATTTAGAAAATATCAGATACTGGTAGAACAGTGGAAAGAATTGTTGAAAAAATAAAATCAAGAGAATACTCAGCAGTGTGCATAACTGGTGGCACAATCTTCACTAACCAGTGTGACATAGCAAATCTGGCTAATAACTTTAGTTCTAGCTTCATCTCCCACTCTCCCTCCCTACCCTCTGTGAAATGCCTTCTAGCATACTCCTCTCCAACTATCAAAAAGGAGCAGGTCCTGGAGGTGCTCACTAAGGCCAAAAACACCCCTTCAGTGGGCCCAGACATTGACCATGGTTGCCTCCTAAATAGCCCAAAACATTACCTACCAAGACCATTTGAGGGACTGTTCAACTACAACCTCAAAACAGGCTATGTACCAGGTGAATTGAGGACTATAACAGTCATCCTTCCTCATAACGGTGGACCATCAACTGACTGCGAGAACTACAGATCCATCAGTCTAAATCTACTATGCAAAGCCATGGAAAGAATTATCATGGAAATAATCAACAAGGGCATTGGCAACCTGAAGACACTGGACTCATCCCAGTTTTGGCTTTGTTAAGGGAAGGTCTTGTCTACTTAACCTGGTAGACGTCTTTGAGAGGGTCACCATGGCTATGAATGAGGTGAAAACAGTGAATAACACCTACTTTGACCTGGACAATGCATTCATTACAATACTCCACTCAGATATTGTAAACAAACTCTCAGAACTAGGAATAAATCCCTACATAACTCACTGGATTGCCAGATTGCTCACAGACAGATCAGCGAGACTACCTCCACCAGGAGACCAGTCACCAACAGAGTACCCCAGGGCTCTGTATTGGGTCTGCTCCTGTTTGGCACCTACTTCTCTGAAGACATGGTTAATGTCAAAGGTCTCTGGCTCACCAAGTTCACAGATTGACTATAAATTGAGTTATTGTAGATTCCTGCCACAACACCAACATCCTACAAGAGGTTTTAACAAACAAATGATTGGTACGAAAGCCACAGATTAAAACTAAATGCAAAGAAATGCATTATAGTGACCCTTGGAAAACTATCCACCCAAGTTAATTACTTCATTGATAAAAACACTCCTAAGAGCTGACCTGATAGTTAGGGATCAAGGAGCATATGTAGACAGTAATCTGGCTTTCAACCATCACATAGCCAAGATAGTAAGAAAATAATTCTATATCACCCAACTCATAGTGAAGGGGGTGACATCCAGGTCCAAGAAGGTAATAATACTACTCTACTCAGCCCTTATAAGACCCACCATTGAGTACAATGCCCCTTTGGCATGTAGCTAATCAGGTACTTGCAACAGTTGAAATGCCATCAAAGATTCCTTATTAGGATAATCCAGGATATGAATACTATGTCTTACTCAGAATGCCTTAAGGTCCTATCTCTGTACTCAGTCTCCTACAGGTTACAGATGGACAATCTATGCCTTGCATATAAGGTATCCTCAGACACAGCTCCGATGAACCTCTTGTACATCTGCAAGACAGACAGCACCAGAAGTATTAGATCCAAGGACCTGAACTATGCCTATGACATAAATAATACTTGCTGGATAGACCGATATGTGTCTCAAAGGATTCTCGTGCTTTTGAATAAGCTCCCCATCAATGTAAAGCAGAGTTCATCCCTGCCACTATTCAAATGAAACCTTGATCATTGGATAGAAAATTGCAAATTCACCCCTGGACTGAGACCCATATCTCTAATGGACAGAGGTCAACAGTAAGTAAATTAATCCTCAACTGACGTACCCCCATATAACTTTTAGCTGCTGCTTTACTAACAAATCCCACCACATAAGTATCCAAAGAACTGTCACTTCTAAAAACCCTGGTGGTCGTTAGCCTATTATAAACCTATAGGTTCATAGGTTCATAGGTGTGTACTACGCTAATGGCCCTGGACCCTTTACAAGCCTAGGCGATAGGATTACCCTGGCATTGTGCCACCCAACCTTAGTTCCCAGTGCCTCTGTCGAGTAGAGCCACAGGAGTGATCCTAGGGGTGAATTTTCTATTTCCCATTCATTCATCAAGATCTCTCTTGAAGAGGGCCGGTGAGGTGCTCTGTTTGACATTTATGGGAAGGCTATTCCGTAGCATGGGCAATCTCTGGGTTATGAAACTGTCCCTCCAGCACGTTCTGTTGATTGTAGTAATGAGGTTGAGGTCTCTGGAGCGTGTGGTGTGGAAAGATTGGGATTTCTTTAGATGTAGCATTTCTAACAGAGCTGGGTCAGACATGGCCTTTTAAGTCAAGCAGAGATCGCCTCTAAGTAGGCGATTTGAGACAGAGAATAGTTGGAGTTTTTTGAGTCTGTCTATATAAGACAAGTGTTTAAGGCCTAGGATCCTCTTTGTGAGGTACTTTTGCAGTCTTTCCAGTTGCAGCAGGTGTCTAGTGACGCTCATGCCAAATGGGGCAATGTACTCGATGAACCAATAAGAGTGGCATATATGTTTGCTAGTTTTATAAGAAAAGAAATATTAGAATTTTTTTTTCAAATTTCTTATGGGATTCAAGATTAAATCAAGCAAAAAGAGGAAAAACATAGAATGTGAAAGAAAATGGGCTGAATTTAATAAGTAATTTTATTTTTTGGGCTTCATTGCACAATGGTACGTGAAAAAGAATTATGGTGATAGGAATGCTATTGTTGAAAACATATGGTTATGTGTGGGAAGAAATAAAGCCAAAGAAAAGGACAAGGGAATGTGAAAACATGGATGGCAAAGAGTATGGAAAAAGATAAATACATAGAAATTGAAATAAATTATATTTGAAAAAGGAAAAGCTGGTACAAGGACATAATAAAACAACTTTTTTTATATTTAATTTGGGAAATGTAGAAAAAGGTGTGAAAGATGTAAATAAAGACAGATGAAAGTGATTTGAACAGTTTTAGCTATTTTTTATTTTGTTATGGTGATGTACATTGGATAAATTGCCTGTGAAGGGACATATGAAATATAAGGTATTCAAGGAAAGGTTATCTAATGTATGTAAAGTTAAAGAAGCGTCAAATACTGTTTTCTGGACTACAAAGGGAGCAAAGTTTTTAGAATGTTTTGAAAAAGGATTTATAAATGGAAAAGAATTGAGAACATGGATATGAATATATTCACATCTGGTAAATACAAGGAATGGACTAAGAAAATAGGTAGATAGGATAAGGTTTTTATTTATGGCAATATGTTTTTTTGTGAAAAAGATGTTGCAAAGAGTTATTGTATAACAAAAAAGGACAATAAAGCTATAGTTGGAATAAAAAGATGGGTATGTTTGAAGGGATAGGGAGGGTAGTTAAGGAATAATAGAAAAGTATATACATCGTGAAAGTCTATAAAATGTGTAAATATTGTAAAATACGATGTACAAATAAAGCAACCCCAACACTTTTCAATAAGTATCAGGTGACATTTTGTCTTCAACTGAGCTATTTCCAGCTAAGCCAAATGGGTCCTTAGTTTAACATCTCAGCCAATGGATGGCACCACCCCCTTATGCTGTTCTGCTGCACTGTAGGGTTAGTAATGGAAAATGATTAGACACTGGAGTCATTCCCTCCAGGAGAGCTCTTTTGAGTGTGTACCTTTAACTCCTAGTGGGCGTGGCTTCAGCATTTAAATATTTGAAGTTATCACCTTACATTTTTAACAAATACCCATTGACAGAGGTCATATATCAATACAATTGTGTTTGCTATCATGGATTCTTCAAGATAAAATTTTCTGATACCTTGTATGTAACATGGTTTTGGAATTATTAATGCAAATATGAACAGGCAATATTTGATGCCTAGAGGAGCAGTAGGGTGTAACTGCAGAAACGCCTGGAGACGTCACTCAGCTGTAATGTGTTAAATAGTTATTTTACAGCTGATGTCAGTTTACTTTCTGAAATATAGTCTAAAAAATGTCAACATAGTCTTTTATGGAATGTGACTGACACTGACACAGGTGCTAAGGAGTAAGATTTGTAAGCCATTGGGACCACCAGATTCATAGGTTCATAGGTTGGTACTAGGCTATCAGCCATAGGGCCTATACAAGCCTAGCCATAACAATTCCCCGGCTATTTCTTCCCACACTATTTACTTCCCTGGAACCCTGTCTAGCAGGGCAACTGACGTGATCCCCGGGGTGAATTTCCTTTCTTCCATCCAATCGTCAAGGTTCCTTTTGAAGAGGGCCAAAGAGGCACTCTGCTTGACATGTATGGGCAATCTATTCCAGAGTCTGGGGAGTCTCTGGGTCAGGAACCTATCCCTCCAGCATGTTTTGTTTATTGTGATGACAAGGTTTAGATCCCTGGAGCGTGCGGCTCTGAGGGATTGGGAATTCTTTAAGTGTAGCATGTCCAACAGCTCTGGGTTTGACATGGCCTTGTATGTTAAGCAGAGATCGCCTCTGAGTAGACGATATGTGACAGAGTATAGCTGGAGTTTTTTAAGGCGGTTAGCATAGGGCATCTGCTTTAGGCCTGTGATTCTTTTAGTGAGGTATTTCTGCGGCCTTTCCAGTTGTTGCAGATGTCTTGAGAGGTACATACCAAACGGGGCATTGTATTCTATAATGGGTCTAATGAGGGATGAGTACAGTGGGACAATGACCTAATTTTTTCTGGATGAAAAGCCCTTAGTGATGAGGTGTGCCACATAGAAGGATTTCTTGACTGTTGTGGTAATGTGGTTATCGAAGGTGAGACCACTGTCCACCTGTGTCCCTAAGTCTCTTATCACACTTTCGGTGTTTAGTGTACTGCCACCTATATGGTAATTCATGGGTACATGTTTTTTCCCAAAGGGGATAACTATACATTTCTTGGCATTGAGCTTGAGCCCATGGCTCTGGCACCAAGCATCTGTTTCTGTAAGGCCCTTTTGCAGAGTATTCACATAATTTGGGGATTCAATAATGGCTCCCAGTTTGCAGTCATCTGCAAACATTGTTAGCCAGAGTCCCTTTGTGTTGGCCTGTACTTCAGAGAAGTAGATGCCAAACAAGAGCGGTCCCAGGACTGAACCCTGAGGTACTCCACTTGTCACTTGTCTGGAGCTGGATTTGGAGTCGGCTACTTTTACAGTCTGGGTTTTGTCAGTAAGCCAGTTAGCAACCCATTGGCTGACGTAGGGATTAATGCGCAGCTTAGTAAGTTTATCTATGATTCCAGTGTGAGGGATAGTGTCAAAGGCCTTGGCAAGGTCTTGATAGGCTGCGTGGACCACCTTACTCTTGTCCATGTCTATGGAGACTGATTCGAAGAAGATTCAATCATCTTTACAAAATGACTATTCAGTTATATTGAATTACAGTAACAAAATAAGGAAATCACGGAGTGAAGTGGATTCTTTAGCTATTAAGCATGACTCCTTTTTTGTGATTCACATTAATGACCTAATAAGTTTCAGATACATATAGATTCGGACTAAATTACATTTTTTAATGTCATCTTTCTTTCACTATTGCCTTCAAGTCATCTAGCGTACGTTGCAGTCACCCATTTGTTCCCCATCACTGGAATGGCAGCCAGTCATAGCACCATCATAAGTTTTTTTTTTTTTTTGCTCTATCACCCCTTCCAATTAGCTGTTGTGCGTGCCTGCAGACAAGAGAACCCATAGTATCTTTATCCTGGAGTGTGTGCATTACTGTACACAACTGTAAAAAGATACACATTGACAGATCCTATGCCCCAAGCATACATCACATGGAGTTTACCTCTGTCTCTCCAGTAGATACTGGCATTGAAGAGCAACTGCCTCTGTCCCCTCAGGATGGGCAAGCTACGTACCTCTCAACTGTTCAGATTTTCACAGAATGTCCTGATTTTTGCCTCATATTTTTGGTGTGTTCCTTATAAAATTTGTGGTTTTCTGGAAAATCACTGAGGATTGAAGTCACTAAACAATGACATACATTTGAGTTTCAGACTTCATATCTTTTAGAAAATGCACATTGTTGCTTCACAGCAAGAGGTTCTCTGGTTTGATTCTTGGCTGGGGTGCCTTCTGTGTGGAGTCTGCATGTCCTCCCTGCGTTCCTGTGGGCTTTCTCCAGGTGCTGCTCTTTCCTCCCACATTCCAAAGACATGCATCTGGAACATTTCTCCCCAGGCCTCCGCTGAAAATAGGCTCTGTCCTAGTTGGACTTACCTGGTCAACAAATGTTAAATAAAGAAATAAATGTTAAGACAGATCCTGTTATTCTATCAACTTTCTAAGTTTGTAAGAATAATATTTAAATTTGTCCCTATTTTTGAGTTTTTGTCCCCCCCCTCCCCCCCCCCATTAGTTTGGAGGTATGGCAGGCCAGCATCAACTCCTTACTGCCACACTCCTTTTTCAGCTTATCCAGCAGCCAAGTCGGTAGCTGATCCTGTTTCACAACTGTATGTCTCTCAGTGCTGACACCTGCTGGTTAAAATTGGTATGTATCAAAGCTATTACCCACATAGCGTGGAGTCTCAGAAATAACCCAACTATATTTTTACCTTCAGGTACATTATATCGACATTTTCATCACTCCATGACTCTTTCTTGGGTTTTAGAAGTGGTAACAGTTCCAGTGCTGAAGATGCAGGATTTCAGGCATCTGTTTTCCTTCAACACTAGCAAATATCTTGATCTCAGCCAAGGAAACTATCTGACATCTCATCCTTCCACCCCCCACCCAATGCAAGACTGAAGGCTTGGTGGAGCATGGCAGCATGCACCTATAATATTCGGACAGGACAGTCTTCTTCCTTCAACGATCTGCCATCTGTTACTACAGAAAAGATGTCTGAATGTAAGTGGAAGAATGTGGACTCAGCTCAAGAGTATTTGACCCTAGATATTGAATATGATGAAGAAGGTGATTCCCCCATTCTCACAGATGACTCCAATTTTGTAGAAATAATATAGAAATGATGAAGGCAAGGGTGGGGGGATTATCCAACCCCCCTTTTTACTGGAGCACATCGTGCAAAAGGCCTACAAGTCTCCCAAGTCTTCGTCCTGGGTAATCCCCCCCCCCCCAGTTGAAAAGAAGATTTGACAGGTGCTCAAGTCTACATGGCAAACTCTTGATGTGATGGTGTCACAAAGTGGTTTGATGAAATCATCCATCCTCCTAGGAACTGAACATATTAGTTACAGACACCTAAATGGATTCCATAGTCATGGTGGCAGCTATGAAGAAGGTTCCAACTCTGCAAAGCCCAGCTGTTCACCAACTAACAAATAGCCTCACATTCTCTTTGTGTCGTCTACATTCTTGTTTTGTAGTGGTAATCTGCAAAGAGTGGCACTACATGGTTATGCAAATCCCAAACTTTCATGATGACTACGGAAATGTGGAGGACTTTTTATAAATGCCCTCCCCCAATCACAAAAACCAGAGGATAGCTAATACACAGATAAGGGGCCTTAGATATTTGCGTATGATTACAACTTCTAGAGATGAATCTATTATGAGCTCATTTGCATACTAAGCAGGCAAATTATCCCTAACATATGCCAGTAAGCAGCGGTTCACCAAGAGAATATGGAAATGTGAGGGAAAAGGGAAAAAAGGATTGTGTGCTACCATACATTTTAAAAGGAAGTATAGTTACTGACTTTATTTCAAGAAATTATTTTTATTGTATTTTTGTACTTGTGTATACTTGGAGAAGTACTGAAGGGGTCCTTGGGCGAAACATTTCATTTTGGAGTCAGTCAAGTGCTTGTGCAGACATGGATATACTACTGAAGGGGTCATGGGGAAATGTTTAATTTTGGTGCTTGTGCATATTTGGACATACTCCAGAATGGGTTGCTGGAGGAAAGAATTAATTTCTTTGTCTGAGAAGTGCTTGTGCATACATGGCCAGACTGTTGAAGTGATAGATGGGCAAAATAATTTATTATGTTTCATTTTAGTGCTTGTGGATACTTAAGACAAACTACTGAAGGGGTTGATGGTGGGAAATAATTTGTGTGTCAAAAGAAGTACTTGTGCATACTTGGACAAACTACTGAGGGGATGGTTAGGGGCAAGTTTCCGGATGGCAACTCCAATATCAAAGGAAAGGTATCACTCAACGACAGATGTACATACTGTGTAGATGTCAGACTATGAATCACAAAAATACCTCCTTAGTATATGTCTCTTTAGAACATTTCTCATTTGCATCTCATTTAAGACATTTTGCATTAGCATAAATGGGCTCTTATGAATCTTGCCCTCTGTCTTGCTAAGTCTTTTAACCTGCAGGCAGGATCATGCAGCTCAAGACTACAGTTCATCAGGTCTTGCAGAATCAAATTGTTCCATCTGATCTCTGTGTCTGAACATTGGGACTATAGAAGCCTCTACATACTTGATTACCAACTAATAACACAGGAGTACATTTGAAAACTTTGAAAACAAAAAGAAGCACAACAGAAGACTGCACACACTGCGATCTGTTAGTCCATAACATGGAATTTGTCACTAGAAGAAGCCTTGCTGTGATTTGTTTGTGTACACAACAAATACCAAATGCACTACCTTCTTTTCTCTTGTTCCTCTTTTGGGAGAGTAACCTTGAGATACAATCATTTAGAAGCCACCCTGGAGCTCTGATATGCTTTTGCTCATTTCTTTTAGTCCCCACACATCTGCAGAAATCCAGGAACACTGAGGTTATACTTAACAGTTCCCTTTTGGCCTTGACAGCTGTGATTTCTCCTACTGTGGAATCAGCTTCTGGAGTAATTTCTTCACCTGAGGCCCTTCAGAACCCTACTGATACATCTGTCTGGTAGGACTCCACTGAACATTCATTACCTATACCTAACCACTTGGTTGCTTTACTGCCATTAATGGCTAAGGATCCATTTTACCTGCAAAATGGGGTCCAGAGCTTGACTTCAGTCAAGAAACCCAATACCAAAAAGCCTAACAAAAGTAAGTGAACTCACTTTTACACTTTGGGCCTTGGACCAATTTATTCTTCCTGTTTTTGCCATTTATATATTTCACTTAAGCTTAAATTATTTCTGTTAAAATTAATTTCCAGCCATATCTAATTTTCAGAAAGATGTTAACACTTTGCCTGCTTCATTGAAAGTTTGTACAATCTTCCAGAAGGGCACATTTTTTTGTAGATTACCCTCTTATGGATACTGGCCCCTCAGAATCTCTACTTTATACCAGAAAAGTTAACACTTTTTGAGGCAGCCCCTTTGACACAGCTGAAATTTATTCATTGAAAGAAGGACAAGAGGATTTCAGAACTTCAAGATTTATGTACCAAACCTTCCTTAGCTGTTTTGTTTTTCTTTTTCAAAAAGGCAAAGTATCCATGAGAACTAACCATTAATTTATTCATGCCTTGAGTAACTTCTTCTTCTGCTTTCGGCTTTTCCCAGTTAGGGGTCGCCACAGTGGATCACCTGTCTGCTCATGACTGGTAGTGAAGTTTTACGGTGTTGAGTTGCCAGCCCGGTGCTCAACCTTCCACAGAAGGCACACACATGCACGCACTCACGCCTAGGGCCAATTTAGTGTCCAATCCACCTACAGCATGTCTTTGGGATGTGGGGGGAAACCGGAGCACCTGGAGAAAACCCATGCGACCACAGGAAGAACATGCAGA
This sequence comes from Protopterus annectens, assembly GCF_019279795.1. Classification (NCBI taxonomy): domain Eukaryota; kingdom Metazoa; phylum Chordata; order Ceratodontiformes; family Protopteridae; genus Protopterus; species Protopterus annectens. Next base: position 1,201,562,959 of record NC_056737.1, read on the forward strand.
CTCCGCACAGAAGGTACTCCAGTTGAGGATTGAACCAGAGAACTTCTTGCTGCCTCCTTTTCCCAAATTACCCATACAAAGATGAATGTTTTATTACATTACTTGAATGTGTAGAAGCAGCTAAGAATCTTGACAGAACAAAATCCATTAGACAAAATTCTTAAAGATTCCTTGTTGTTAAATATTGGTTTCTTTCTCTTAAAATAAGTTAGTCTGTAAACTTTCCAATCTGACTATTAAGGGGGATTTGTGACTGTGTGCAAATGTTAGTTTACTCTATCAGAGCACCTCTCAAACTTACAGAGAACGTGTCTTTGGATGATCTCTATGCAGCTGCATCATTGGCATCCCTAAATACTTTTGCAAGCCAGTATAAAATGTATGTGATGCCAAGTCAAGGTCCTCCTTAGAACTTCTGTGATTAAGGTATTATTTATTTATTTGTATTTGTTTTCCACGGTAGAGCACTGACCTCTATGTACATTTATTTGACTCGGCCCAGGAGTGATGTCTGGTTACATGACTTGCTCAGAGTCACACAGTTAGGCAGTGGAAGCTAAAGGGAATCAAACCCTGTACTACTGGACCACAGGAAACAGCTCGTTAACAGCCAACTGCCAGACATTTCCATGAGGAACCATCCAGGAGAATAAGCCTGACACTCTCTCCTCAAAGTAATAACAGTGGAACTTTGATTCCCGGAGATAATATTTATGATCTTACTATAATGACAAATCTGAACTGACAGTTCCATCTTTCCCATATACATTCTCACCAGCCTCAATCTGAAAGGTTATAGCTGTTGATATTTTTGTGTTGGATATGGGTAGTTGTAGTGTTGCTACACCTTAGATTAGCTTAGCTTAAAGAGATCTGGAGATGGTTTGGATAAGTGAAAGGAGTCTGGTTGAGTGAGAAAGTTTTAGATATCAGGCTAAGTCTTGCCAGCCTTAGCCCTCAGGGGAGTGATGATGCAACTGGCAATCCATATGTACTGGTACCATAAATATATAAGTTTTATTTATTTTAACTGAATAATTGATACATATAAACTTAGGTAGTCTTCAGTCCATGGCTTATAAACACACATGTGAGTGCACACACATGCACACACATGCACACACACGCACACACGCACACACACACACACACACACACACACACACACACACACACACACACACACACACACACACACACTATTATAATCTGCATGAGCACATGGTGGAATTTACAAACATAGTATGCAATGTATAGTAACGAATCCTAGGGATTGCCAAAGTGAAATGCAGTGTGTAGATACTTAGGTATCCATATTCAAAGGTTAGTAATCACCTAAATGTATAAATGAGTCACTTTTACAACAGTGGATTCTAAAAATTCTATACCCTTACTTACCATTTGTGTTCCCACCATCTGTTTATATAATTATTTATGATATCATTCTATGAGATTATCTTATTGGTTCTTAGGTAAGTATTAGGCTAGCTGTCTTTGCGGGCCATTTGGAGCCTAGACAGTTTCCCTTTGAGTACTTGGATTAACCTATCCCATTTGGTTATAGATCAGTTATATCCATCCCATGGTCTGTAATTATATATTACCCAGAATGAGAATAACTGGGACCATACCATAGATAATTTGAGGGGACTCATGTTTGAGATAAAGCATTTAGGAGCTGCCCCTGTCCATTAGCAGTACAGGGTTGGTCCTGGGGTAAGTGTTTTGTTCCCCATAAATAGATCCAAGTTGAGCTTGAATATGAACAGGGATGAACTTTGTTTTATAGGGATGGGGAGTCGGTTTCAGAGCAGTGGTATCCCCTGCAAAATATACCTGTCCCTTTAAACAATTTTGTTGATTTTGCAGAAGAGGTTTAGACCCCTAGAATGAGTATTTCTGATGCCATTTGATTTACTGATGTGCTGTAAATCCAGCAGTATTAAAATATTAAATATAAATATTTCATCGTAACTGTATCTGTGCATTTTTACAGACCTTTTTTCACAGGCTCTTTGCTGAAAGGGGGTAACTTTTTTGCCCAGTTAGACCAACCCAGGTATACAAATGCTAATAAATAAATGTACATGGCATGCATATTCAAATTAAACCATTATGTATTCTGTGATTTTACAACCTGATTCACAAAGGATGACATTTATATACTAAAAATTCAGAGTTTGTGTCCTAGAGTGTAAAACACATGCATTCAGAATCACAGGTAGCTGCCAAAATAAATGGATATCACATCATGCATCATGCTTAATGTGATCACAGTAAATATAATGAAAACTGGTATAGGTAATGCCATGCATCACCACTCTATCAGGCAGTGCATTACACCGTGGGGTCTGCATATGTCAGTCTCCTTGAAGAAGAATATGTGACAAGCACTGGATACATTGTCACTTGTACAGATGAGTGGCACTATATATGGCAAGGGGACAGCTGATATTTCTTTACTCTTGAATACTAATGGCACTGATAATACTGGATTCATAGACCCTCCATAGGTCAACCAGAGATACGACTTGAATATCACAAACATCCTGTAGGGGAATCCAACAGTTTGTGGTTCATGCAGGGCTTCACCTTTAGATGGCACAGAATGAAGCAGATTGGACATGACATCAGTGATGCATTACTCCACACAGTTTGACACCTGGCAAATACACTTTTATTTTTTTAATCTTTTTGGCTCCTTGCAGCTGACTAACAGTTGCAATCAGCTACTTTCCTTGATAACCAGGTTTACCCAACCCTCTTCCAGGCCCATTGAAGAGATTGTGGACCCACCATAGCGCACCATCATTCTGCTGCAAAGGAATATTTTTTCATTACTCCCTTTTTATCCCTTCCCACCAAGCACACTTGCTAAACATCTGGAGGGGGGTGGACATACAGTGGGGATGTGCAAACATGTTGTCCACCTCAATGGCATGTCAGCCAATGCCCTTGTCTGTTCAGTCAGAATGGCAACTCCCTTTTGTTTGTCCCCAGCCTCCACCTGTGCTCTCAAGTGCACACTCTCCCTCCAGAATGGGCGTGCCCATCCTTGCCTGCCAGTACCACCCTCCCTACAATGGGCATGCCCATCCTTGCCTACCAGTACCACCCTCCCAACAGAATGGGCATTTCCATCCTTTCCTGCAGTATCAACCTCCCTCTAGAATTGGTGTGCCCATCCTTTCCTGCAGTATCACCCTCCTTGTAGAATTGGCGTGCCCATCCTTTCCTGCCAGTATCACCCTCCTTCTGGAATAGGCATGCCCATCCTTACCTGTAGTACCACCCTCCCTCCAGAATGGGTGTGCCCATCCTTGCCTGCCAGTACCACAGACACCCAAGCTGCTAGCTGATCTTGGGTCACATGGGCTGCACTTGGGCTTTATCCCTGTATGATATGGTACTGGGTAACACCCAGTAGAGATACCTGGTGCAGTGGATACCACACACATAGCAAGTGGAAAATGTGACTGCTTACACACCTGCATAGATAAACTAGTATGGAAACTGCTCCATAAATTGTCAGGTGGCATATGGCCACTATGGCCATATAATAGATGCATATACACATAATGTTGGTAGAAGGCACAATGCTAATTTGTGGCATGCTAGCACAGTGTATCAAGCATTTGAAAGTGGCCTAATGCCTCATGATCAACTGTTAGGCAATGCTGGTAAACCTTTGAGCCATGGGTAGTCACAGTCCTCTAAATTTCTGGATTTGATTAAGACATCCTGATTTAATAGGTAAATTGACACAGTGTCCGGTATCCCGGTTTATGTGCTGACAGCCCAGTTCTGCCAAGCTGCCAAGAAGGTGTAGATTGACAAGAGAGGCAGCTAGGCTGACAGCCAATCTGTTGGCAAGGATCCCCCAGGTCCTTCTCTTGAGTTACTGTATACAGCTACATCTTTCGTTTTGGTATTGTTCTTGGGCCAGTTGGTCCAGAGTCATCAGATCTAGGGAACCGGCCTCCACCAGTGGTGTAGATGAATAATGCCATGACTATAGCACATGTGACTCAAATTTGAATAGCGGCAAACCACAGGAAGGTAAGATGGGCATGCAGGCTTGGCTTGCATTTACCTTCAGGGTTGATCATCAGTGGAAGATGGTAACAAATGGAGGGTATGCCCACGGGGGGGGGGGGGGGGGGCAGGTCTGTGGCTTAGTAACACATGGAGGACTGGATGATATGTTAGCATATTCCACTGCATAGCTTTCCCATAGGCTGGAATGAGTGTACACAGGGAGCAGGTCCTTAGAAGAAAACTCTCCTTGGCAACAATGTAACACTGTCACAGATGCCTCAATCTTCCTGATCATGTCTGCCTCGATATCCTTGATCATGATTTCAAGCTTGTTGGGTAAGGGAGACTCACTGGAGAAAGACAGGCTGTGGGAGTAGCTGATGGTCAGATGTGAGGAAAAAAAAGGATGTAATGCAAAAGCATAATGTTAAGCTTCAGCAACTTCTAAAGGAAAAACCTGCTGTTAGCCAGTGGTCAGTTGAGCGTCACTCAGAATGTTGTCAGTGGAAGTTTGCTGGCATCTTGTGATGGTGATTAGAGTTAGAGAAGAGTCAGAATGTAAGTGTTGCACTTTTGAACATTTTCTTCCTTTCTCATAGTTTGTGCAGTCTCAGGGCCGTGGGTATTTGTCTTGTGCGACTTTGGGAGTGTTGCTGTTTTGAGCAGCAACCTCCAAAGGCTTTAAATGTTATGGTGATGAATAGTTCAATGTTGATTAAATGAGACATGATTATTCACAGTAAACCCATTCAAAGGTAATATCTGTCTCTGTACTTTCAGTAATACTGATGGGGAGAAATTATTTCCCTGGTCCAGTCTGTGGCTTCCATTGTCCAATATGTGACTAGTGATAAGGAAGACAAATGACACTGATAAATAATTTTTTACTATTACATGCAAATCAGCCTTTGTTTTTAAATAAATGCATACCTCAGCCTTCTAAGAATGACTACAGCCCAAATGCATGGGACTGTAGTATTGTACTGGTGTATCATCTCCATATTACATGCATATCTATAAGCAGAAGGGTGGTCTGACTGTTGTTTGCATTTACCAAACCACTTGTTTAACCTCCTGATCATGCTGCCTTTCCTTGTTAATTTATATATGTTTCTGCAGACCATCAGGTGCTTGCATTGTTGTCAGAGCTTTCACCGGAACTGCTGCGGACTTGAACAGAAATTTTAATCTATTAGGAGAGTGTATGGATGCAGTGGTGATCTGTTCATTAGTCTGTTGGGAATCTAGGGGACTGTTGTAAGACTTACTGCAGTTAAAAAAGAATAGGAGAATCTGCTGTTATTATCATGTTATTCTCTTCAGATTATGTTACTGTGTAGACAGTTGTAGTAATCTGTAACTGCTTCTTCTCAAAGTACAGAAAAATGTGACTATCTTGCAAACAGCTTGATTTGCTTGATATATGGCATGTATCAATAAAACACTTCCTAAATACAGAACTTTATGTGAGATTATAGTAATTAATGCCACAAGGATACACATAACTTTCAATTTCAGCTGTACATCAGAGGAAGAGTATTGTGTAGTGAGGGAATTACAGAAGAAAACAATACAGGCTGAAGTTTTAAACAAGATGTAGCGATCTTGAGCAAGGTGGGCTATGAAGAGGGAATGACACAGTGAGGACTATTCTTTGCAAAAAAAGAATGAATCTCAAAGCATGTGTGATCCCTGATGACCCAAGTTTGGTTAGATGCTCGGTACCTGAGAGACAGATTGGGAAGGGTACCTGAGACACAGATCGGAAAGAGTACCTGAGAGACAGACTAGGAAGGGTACCTGAGACACAGACTGCTATGGGTACCTGAGAGACAGATCAGGAAAGTTACCTGAGAGACAAACCAGGAAGGGTACCTGAGACACAGACCAGGAAGGGTACCTAAGACACAGACTGGGAAGGGCACGCAAGACACATACTGGGAAGGGTATCTGAGACACAGACCAGGAAGAATACCTGAAAGACAGACCAGGAAGGGTACCTGAGACACAAACCGGGAAGGGTACCTGAGACACAGACCAGGAATGGTACCTGAGAGACAGATCGGGAAGGGTAACTGAGAGATAGATTGGGAAGGGTACCTGAGACACAGACTGGGAAGGGTACCTGAGACACTGACCGGGAAGGGTACCTGAGACACAGACCAGGAAGGGTACCTGAGAGACAGACCTGGAAGATTACCAGAGAAACAGACCAGGTAGGGTACCTGGGAGACAGACCGGGAAGGGTACCTGAGACACAGAGCAGGAAGCGTACCTGAGAGACAGACCTGGAAGGCTACAGAGAGACAGACCGGGAAGAGTACCTGAAAGACTGTGAATGGTACCTGCGAGACAGGCTGGGAAGGGTACCTAAGACACAGACTGGGAAGAGTACCTGACACACAGACCAGGAAGGGTACCTGAGAGACAGACTGGGAAGGGTACCTGAGACACAGACTGGGAAGGGTATCTTAGAATCAACTGGGAAGTGTATCTGAGAGACAGACTGGGAAGGGTCCCTGACAGACAGACTGGGAAAGGTATCTTAGAATCAACTGGAAAGGGTACATGAAAGACAGACTGGGAGACTTATACAAGCTTGCCCATCCAGGGGGAGAGAGTTAGTGTCCAGACAGCCAGCTCCTCCTGTGCACGCAAAGGCTTGAATGGTGCCAGTGACCATAGGACCAGGGCACATGACTTGGTGATCCTAAACTGGTGATAGCAGCCCTCAAGGGGCATGTCTGTGTGTGCATGTGTGTGTGTGTGTGTGTGTGTGTGTGTGTGTGTGTGTGTGTGTGTGTGTGTGTGTGTGTGTGCGTGTGCTCGTGTCTGCGTGTGTGTGCACGTGTGTGTGCGTGTGTGTGCGTGTATGTGCATGTGTGCGCATGTGTGTGCGTGTGCGTGTGCGTGCATGTGTGTGTGTGTGTGTGTGTGTGTGTGTGTGTGTATGTGTGTGTGTGTGTGTGTGTGTGTGTGTGTGTGTGTGTGTGTGTGTGTGTGTGTGTGTGTGTGTGTGTGTGTCAGCACACACATCCTAGGAAAAGGCATAGGATGCCTCTGCTGTGTTGTGACTGCCCACTGAAGCTACAAAGGACAGGGTTAACACCATGGTGGAAATACCAACCATGGCTACCTGTATAAGGCTGAGCCATAGATTGCTGTCATCCTAGTGATGCAGAATGAATAAGCAGCAGCAACAGGTCAATGGACAGCAAGTATGGAGGACCATAAAACAATCTAGAAAATAGGGGATTCTAAAAAACTGTATAGGTGGAAAATGGTTGGTTGCAATTCAGAGACAATACCTCTCTAGAGTGGTCAGCACTCTACAATCATCACTAAATTCCACAAACAGAGACTTTATTTGTAACTTCACTGATGGTCTACCTAGTTCAGAACACAAGAGGACAGCTTAGCCCTGAGGCTAGTTGTAGAAAAAAATCTTTACATACAGGTGTTACAGTTAGCCCTTGCAAGTGTATACATGATAGATTTGGATCAGGGGGTGCCCAAGGAACAAACCAGTGTAGTAGTCATACCATTTCCAATGATATGGCAGGTACCACTCACCCTTTTCCTGTCCTCTAAACTCTGCATGCACTACTATTTTCTGAGGGCAGTGCATGCTTGCACTAGTGCATAATATTGCTATGCTACTATGCTTATGAGCTCCCTGACCAATAATCTGTTTGAATCGTTGAATTGTGCCACACTATGCTTTGCACAACTAAGTCATTCAGGACAAGGGGAAGGATGAGGGTTTCAGGTCTTGTCAGATTAAAATGATTTGTTGAAATTCACATATGCATCTGGTTAGTTAAGTCATCATCAACCTCATCTTCAACCCCCTTACCCCCTTTTTCGATTTTCTACACGGGGTTGGGTGTTGCATCAACCATTGCTATCTCCTTTGACTCTATGGCAGTTGAATCCGTGGCTTTCTTCTTGAATCCGTAGCTTTCTTATTGAATCCGTGGCTTTCTTCTTGTATCCGTGGCTTTCTTCTACATTCTTTGGCTGCCTGTATGAAGCTGAGCATTAAGGCATTAACATCTAGAAAATAATAGCTATAAAAGAGTTTTCTTACATAAAGAGAAACTAAAAATATTACTCAGCTCTTTATACACACTGTCTAATAACGTAAAGAAAAGTTTTTAGATGTTTAAAAGTCTCTGTGGAATAATTATATTGTCATACATTTTTGTAATAGTTGTGATAATACATCTGAGTTTCCCCCTGCTAAATCACGCATATTTCTGCGAGACACTAGTATAAAATAAAATTATAACTTAATTATGTTCTGCTTGTTGTTGTGCCAGTATCTCACATATATGTCAATATGTGTAATTTATGCTAATTAACTGCCCCTTAATTTAGACAGGTGTCCCAACTTTCCAGTCATTTGTCTCTGATTATCTTCTCTGGAGGTTAACAGGTGTACTGCTTAAACCTGTATGATTACCATGAATAACACAGCAGTTGACATTTAAGAGAGCCAACAAGAGGGGATATGACTTCAAGATGGGATTCCATTGATTGGATGATTCCAGTGGAACATTATAATACTCCCCAGTCAAGGCCTGTCAAATATTAACTGACTATTCTACCCTTCCCAACCTCACTCCTACTGCCCAGGTACTACACCCTGCAGCAGATGGCACAGAATGCCCACAGTAACAATAGAATGATTTTATAATAAGGGTCCATCAGATGAATGCTTCACCGATCCAGCAGATCTTTGGATAGGTATGTATATCAGTACAGAGTATATCAACAGATTCATACATATATATATATATATATATATATATATATATATATATATATATATATATATATATATTCACTTCATAACACTGAAAGCTCAAAACACTGAAACTCAAAGCAGTGAAACCAAAACAATGAAACTTCAAAATCTTGAAAGCTCAAAACACTGAAACTCAAAACACTGAAAACACATATCATACATATACTGTGTTTAAACAACATAAATCACAGCACTTTCCACCAAGTGTAAGCAGGGGTGGAAGCTCCCCTGCACCCCCCATGTGGGGGCCCGTGCCCCCCACACCCCCTGCTACATATATATATATATATATATATATATATATATATCAACCCCAAGACTGCACTTCACTACACTAAGTGCAATCTTGGAATTGATATATTTAAGTAGCAGGGGGTGGGTGGGTGCAGCCCCCCACATGGCTGGGTGCAGGGGGCTTGCCCCCCTGCTTACACTTGGTGGAAAGTGCTATTATTTATGTTGTTTAAACTCAGTATATGTATGATATGTGTTTTCAATGTTTTGAGTTTCAGTGATTTGAGTTTTCAGTGTTTTGAAGTTTCAGTGTTTTGGTCTTCTATATTATGACGTTTTCTAATTTTCAGTGTTTTGAGTTTTCAGTGTTATGAAGTGAATCCATATATATATATATATATATATATATATATATATATATATATATATATATATATATATATATGGGAATATATGATGCAACAGAGTATATAAACAAATGTGTGCATATATTTAAAGCAGCAATCAAGTTTTATGTGCAATATTGCAGTCTTGTTAAATAAAAGTTTATTTTTAGTTATTACAGCCTGCTTCTTCGCTTGCTGATCACATAATTTTGAATTAGCAGCAGTTCTTTCCTGGTTCTTGGGCGTTCAGCGTTTTGTTTTACGCCACTTCTATTTTTTCTGGATTTATACGCTGGTTGTTCTGTTGTTGGTTCATCATGAACCAGGAAGGTGAAGCAACCAACTCCCCTGATAAAGTAAATGAATTGTCGGATCTTTGTTCCGAATTGAATTCACTAAGGGGTGAGTTTGGCAAGCTATTCGAGTTAGTGAATAATTTCATATCACGAAGTGGAGAGATGTTTTATCGTGAAGCGGAGGTTTGTCCAGCAGTTCACAACAACTCCACTCGAACCGATAAAAGGGATTTCCAACTACACCGTAATGGTTTGAAGCAAGCTAATAGACACATGGTCAATACTGAGGAGCAGCAAGACTTTGTTATCACTTCTTCACCCGAGTTACCCAATGGCCAAATTTCTAGACACAGTGTGGGTAACGCAATTGATTTACCTCACCAAGAGGTTTTAACTGAACTTGTGAATAGTAGATTGGCGCCAACGGAATTCACATTTGATTTTTCCTTTGGAAATATTTCTGATGAAGCTAGGAGAACGGGGGCCAGACCCAAACACAGTCAGAATATGAGGACTTACTCTAATGTAGCGAACAAGGAATTTGTTATTCCAGGTACTGTTTTATCTAACAAACAAACTAATAAGGCTAGTAAACCTAAAGACGTACGTAAAGAACACTGTTTGAAAGAATTCCTTGATTGTGAGTGTGCGTTTGATAAGTATAAAGTTAATGTCAACAATCAAACACACAAACTAAAAGGAACACTGAAAGATGCCATTTATGACTTTGGTAAGAAATTAAACATTATAAATGCAATTAAACTGGATAATGCTTATCTTTTGCACTGTATTAATTCGAACATAGTACCGATGGGACTTCGGTTTCACAAAGTCCCCATGGGTATTGACCTTACTGAGGAAGTACGTTCTGACTTTAACAAAATGTTTGATCGATTTGGCATGGAATTTATGCACATGCTTATTAAATATAACAATGCCAAATTATGTAAAGAATTGGAAACTACTGAACATTTGAATGAGAGTATTTTAAATGATTTAATGTTTCCTAATTGGGAAAAACTATATTACAAACAGTATGAGCTAGCGAAGAACAGAACAGACAAGACATATGATAGGAAACATAAAAAAGTTATCAGAGACATGGAGCAATACAATGCAGGGAGAGTTTATTTATGGAAAAACAACTCGCAAAATTTTAATAGGGACTTTGGGGAAAATAGAGACACTAGAGATCACGAGATGTACAGGGATAATGATTATTCAGAAAATTTTTATCAGGGAAACAACAGAGAGGCACACAAGAACTGGACAAAAGGGAACACCTGGAGGAAGAAAAATTTCAGGGGACAGAGAAAGTGGTGAACATTGATAGTTGTTTAGATTCAGGTACAGAAGATGACCAACATTTACACATAGTGCACGAAGGAAATATCAGCAGGTATAATAATTTTCAGATTTTTAACTACACGAACATGGAGTTGAGTAAAGCCCATTTCAGTTTATTTGCTAAAGGTATGAAATTCATACCAGTGACTAAATTCAAAATAGTAGACTACATATGTGATTTAAAGAAATATGTTAGAAAGTTGAATTTAGCTATTTTGTTTAAGGACACCACCCTCTCTGGTAGAGAAGACCGTACGTACACTGAAGTTGACAATTTGAAGTCTAAAAGTAAATTCATGCCGCCAATGAATAAAGAGGTTAACAGATATGAAAAGCTGGTCACGCATGAAATTTACCACACAAACAAACAGCTTAGAAAGTGGAAGGCTATGTCTAATCTCAACACCGATGAAATTAGAATTTTAGACGATTTAAGATCTACTGATAGTATTAGAATTATGAAACCCGATAAAGGAGGGGGAGTGGTGGTGTATGATAATTTGTCTTACAATAGCAAATTATTTGACATTCTCCATGTGCAGGACAATTATGAAATTATCTCTTTAAATGAGCTGAATATAGCGTACAAAAAGATAGATTTATACCTTGAGGAATATATGTTGGACAACAGAATTACTGAGGATCTATACCAGTTTCTTAAAGTTGATCATCCCATTTTGGCCACATTGGTGGGTATACCTAAGGTGCATAAAAACATTGCGGACCCACCTTTTAGACCCATAGTGTCTGGTAGTAAATCAAAAACCTTTCCAATAGGTGTAGCTATAGATTCACAGCTTAAGCACATTTACAATAAAGTGGAACATATGGTGAAGGACTCTTGGGAATTTTTGGCCAGATATCCTACACATTTGAGGATGGCAACCTTTTGTTTGCTTCTATAGATGTCACAGACCTCTTTATGTGTATCCCCAAAAATGAAGGATTGGAGGCTTTTAGTGACAGTATGTTCAAACATAGTAACTTGGATTGGGACAGAATTCGACTCATCAATGAGTTAATGTCAATAGTTCTGGAAAACAATTTTATATATTACGAGGGAGAAATCTTTAGACAAGTGAAGGGCGTTGCCATGGGGGCAGCTTGCGCCCCCATTTACGCAAATTTGGTCATGTTAAATTGGGAAGAGAAAATCATCTTCACCAGTGAATATAAGAGAAAAATATTATATTATTCCCATTACTTGGACGACATTTATTTAATATGGGAAGGTGATCAGTCTTCTTTTTATGATTTTGTTACATATGTAAATAGTAGTAGTGATTTTTTGAAATTCACTTACACCTGCAGTAACACTGGGGTTCCTTATTTAGACACTTTAGTCAGTAGAAAAAATTCTGTATTTAAGTCCAACATATACAGAAACGAAACATTCACTAATTCATACTTAGATTTTGAAAGTTGCCATCCCTATAAAACAAAGTGCAACATATACAAGGGACAATGTATAAGGGCACTTAGAATGACCTCTGATTATGATGATATGGTGAAAGAAATACATTTTATCACACATTTATTTTCTAGTAGGGGTTACAATCCCAGTATGATGAAAAATGTAAGCACTAAGGTGATGGCACAATGGAGTACTAAGTATGCCCCTATATTGGGGACTCGATGTACTAACTCTACGGAGGTACACACTGATAGTAAGGAGATGTTGAGTGTAAAACCTTACAATAGATCGTGTGTTATAGAATACGGTCCTTTTAGTAACAGGATAAAGGAAATTATGACTAAGCATTGGCACAGTCTATTGGTGAATGATGAATTTACAAACTTATTGGGATCAAAACCTAGTTTTGTATATAGGATGGGACATAATTTAAAATATTTATTTGAAACAAGCAGCAAGAATAAGGCTATATAGAGTTCATTTTATTCTAACAAATGTGGTCATTGTGCACAATGCAAGTACATTTCGGATGAAAGAGACATAGTATTAAAATATTACAATAAGACCAAAATACATCCAATGAGAGGAAACTGTAACACCAAATACTTAGTTTATTTGGCGAAATGTACTTCATGTTTCTCTTTTTATATTGGTAAGACGGAACAACATTTTAGAAAGAGAATATATGCCCATTTGTATAGTATTAGGAAGAAAGATGATAAAAATGCGTTAGCCAAACACTGTTTGATTAGAGGTGATGACCATGAATTTAGATTTAGCATTTTGGAAACTATTAAAATGGATCCCAGAGGGGGTAATATTAAGGGCAAATTAGCATATAGGGAATGCTATTGGCAAATATTAACTGATGCCACAACCCCACCTGGATTAAATGACTATATAGCGGTCAAACCAATTTTGGATATTTAAAAGTTTATTAGTAAAATATTTTAGCAAAGTATTTTATTAGTGATGTATAAGTTTTGAATCAATTGTATTTTTTGATGAAATTAACATATGTTAACAATTTATTTATTACTTTGTATGAAATTTATAGGGAATTGATATTTATATGTACATTTACACATTTATATGTACATTTTATTACATTTTTATACAAATACTTAAAATTATGTATTTTATATTTATAAATCTTATTCTCAGGCTTATATATTTTTTAGCACACAGTTGTCTTATTAAGAGGACATTTGAGTTATTAACATTTCATAGTTATTATTAGACTTGTATGATTTGCATATATTACAGCTATGGCTTTTATGTTATAGTATTGTTTGGCGCCAAAATCAGTACATATACATTGTAGCCATGGTTATTAATTGTTCTGATGAAGCCCACATTAGCGTGGGTGAAAGCGCTTAACCTTGCAGTCTTGTTAAATAAAAGTTTATTTTTAGTTATTACAGCCTGCTTCTTCGCTTGCTGATCACATAATTTTGAATTAGCAGCAGTTCTTTCCTGGTTCTTGGGCGTTCAGCATTTTGTTTTATGCCACTTCTATTTTTTCTGGATTTATACACTGGTTGTTCTGCTCTCATGTGTAATATTGTAGAAATATATCATGCAACAGATTAGAATTTCATCTTTTCCCATGCAATATGTAGATAGACAGTGACGGCACATTTCAGATGATTTCCACACAAACACGCATACCTTACATCTTTCTCTGACTACAGCTCATCAGAGAATTGCTTTGCATGACACTCACAATTGCTTGAAGTGTTGTCTCAAGTCATGTAAGATTCATAGTCCTTAGAGATATCCTTCTAGGCTTGTAAGGAATAACCTGCCCCACCTCCACCTAAGTGTGCTGGAGTTTCACCAGTAACAGCTCTACTCAGTATTGGTGACAGCCTATCCACAGATAGTGACCTCCCCTGAGGGTGTATTGAGGACATCCTGTCAGTGCTGACAGGATGTCATAACTTTATTTATAAGCTGTGCAATTAAAAATTTATTTTTTTACTTTTTAATTTCTCCAGGTCTTTTGGGTTTCTAATACCATAATAGGAATGGACGTCATTCTTAAATCAAAGTATGATTAATGTTCATGAAATTAGTCTTTGATGTCAGCCAGAAGTGCTCTTCTCATCACCTGCAATGTGCCCAGTAATGACTTCTGTAATTTATATGGAGTTACATGTATCAATAACATATCTAACTAAGATTGTAAATTCCTTTTTATAAGACCCGTTGCTCCTACTACTATTGGAACTGTCTGGGTATTCTTCTTCCACATTGACCTCATTTCTGCCTGAAAATCCTGGTATTTTATAACTTTGTTGGGGATTTAATAAACTCTGTGTAGGAATAGTGGAAAGCCTCCACGGAGTGTACTGTGGCTGTGTCTGCAGCTCCCCCTTGGCAGTGCACCTTGCATATTAATGAAGGTGCGCTACTGAGAGAGAGCCATGTAATACAGTTACAGAATCAGTGTAGGGGTTGTGTTACAGTATCTGGAGAAGAGTAACACACCCCCTGGACTGTTAAAGTGCTGGACGGCACTGAAATATAAATGTAAAATATTTTATTTCCTTTTTTTTTTTTTGTGTGTGTGTGTGTGTGTGTGTGTGTGTGTGTGTGTGTGTGTGTGTGTGTGTGTTTGTGTGTGTTTGTGCCGTGTGGCACTTAGCAAGGGGCACGTGCAAGACATCTAAAAATAGAAACTGGATACTTTTAATTTTAATTTTAATTTAAAGGTCATGTATAAGCATAGCTAAGTGTGTTTGTGCAGCGTGGCGTAGTGCTCAGCAGTGCTTAAATGTACCTGAGAGCTATATAGAAATGTATAGCCAGCATCTTCATATCCATGTATCTGAATAGTTAGAGTCATAGCTCTGTGTGCAGTAGGTGCACGGTTCGAATACAGAGACAGGCCATTCAACTTTTACTTCTGATAGCAAAGTTTTATAATTTCTTTTTTTATTTTAGTGATGTATGTATTGACATATGTTAACTGTATTAGCCCAGCTGGGCCAGAAACCCATTATCAGTGGAAACCCAAGGAGAAAAGATCCAGTTACACATAAGTCTAGAATTCTTACATTAGACACTCCAAGATAAAGAAATTAGAATACATAAGTTCAGGAAGTATAGAAGTGCAATACATACACATTATAATATGTAGTGGTAATGAACAAATAATTTAATATTATTTTTTTTAATGTGATTTGCCCTTAGCTAAGCTTTGTTAAGCCCTGCTAAGCTAAGCCAAGCAGTGCTTAAACAGAACCCATTTTAGCAGTACTTAGCAATGTGCAGCTCCATTTAGGTGGTTTGGGCACTACTAAGCAAATCCTGTTTAAGCAGTCCTCAGCTCAGCTAAGCTGGTTTCACACCACTAAGGATTGCACAGCATTGCTAGTTTAAGCACTGCTCAGCTGAGCTCAGCGGGTTTGCGTGGTGCTAAGTGAAGTGCTGCATTTTTAAAAATGGCCCAATGGTGGCAAGGGGCAGGAAAACAACCTTATTTAAGTGCAACAGGTGGGAATACAGCCAGTATCTGTTGGAGTTTGATCTTGGCAGAGACTATGGCAAGAGTTGGAGAGGGTGTGTGCTTCTGCATGCAGCAGTGAGGGATTTTGGAGTCCAGGGTCATGGTTGGACTCCTTGTGAAAGACCATGACATCCAACTGCTGCAGGGCCAGTACCAGGGGTTGGAATACAAATCAGAGTCCTGGGACTGGCTAGCATGTGACCTCACCAGTGCAACTGGTATCCCCCACACAGGTGAGCATGCATCACCATTATGACAACCTGAAGCATAGGAATGGGGATCTCTTGGCCACATGGATCCAAGATGCTCGGGCTGACAATGCCCCACAAGTTTGTAAGTATTGTAAGCATTGTTTTACCAAATTCTAGTATGAATATGTGATAGACAGGTATACATAATGGTGTTTTCCCTCCCCACAGCTACAGAGAAGAGAGCTTGCAACCTGGAGGCCCATGCAGGGTGCCTGGCCAGGTTGCACCATGAGTGTGGTAAGTACAGATATATCTTGCAATCTATAGTAATATAAATAAAAAAGAGTACAGTAGAAACTGCCAGTAGGTATATTCTTTGTTGAGTGTACTGCAATGAATGTGGTCATAGACCTGGACTGATATAAATGAGTAATGCCAGGTACAGTTTAATAAAGATGAAAGCATGAAACCTGCTAATGTTAAGGAAAGAAAGATACAACTGTATTAATAATGTTAAAGAAATAAATGTTTATACTGTATTAATAGTGTTAAGGTAATAAAGTACAGTTACATTCATAATGTTAAGGACATAAATTCAACTGCTGTCACAATGTTAAGGAAATAAGAAGTTTAACTGCATTCAGGATTGTTAATGAAATAAAGTTACTACTGCATAACTTGTGGAATAACAGCTGTCTTGCAACACCTGCATTATCTAAAGTATTTATCAATAAAGATTGTTAGATGTATACCAATCACTGTTTCATGTCACCCCTAATAAAGCTGCGTTGTGCACATTGTGTGTATTTTAGGATATTGGTCAAGAAATCGAGTATTACAAGTGCTGTGAACTAAACATGGGAATAATACCACAAAGTGTGCTAAAGTGTAGATGTGGAGCTGTAGTACAAAATATAATGCATTATGATATTTGTTCTGCACTAAGATCTGAACCTAGAATAGTAATGACTAAGGTAGAATCGTGTGTTTATTTCAGGATTGTCTTGTGTTAACCATTGCATTTCAGCTACATGCATTATTGAACTTAGTTACACTGCTGCAGGCAAGTATGAAACTGTAATAGCTGTAGACGTAAATATACCATCTGCAACTGTATATGGGTCAGGTAGGCAACACAGCACTCCAATATGGTCTGTACACTTCACACATATTCCCATCCACTAGGGGTTAAATGTGTATGCCTGCATTCCAAGTATTAATACACAGTTCACCTACTATCTCTGTCATGCATGAATCTCATGCATGTGTATTCAAGTCACTGCAGTCTTGTATGACACTCTACCTCAATTACCAGGTCACAGTTTGTTACCAGGTGAGCTCTAGGCACATATCAGTCAATCAACATTCAGTAGTGGCTCAGTAGCTCAGTGTGATAAATGCTGGGTATGATATACATTTTGTCACACGCAGACCGGGGTTAGAATCCAGGGACAAGTACTACTAAATATTAATAGAAACTGTTATGTATTGTTAACAGATGTTCTCCCCACAGGAATTACAGGTAAATAAATGGCTGTAGTAGCTGTTCAAATGGGTTGCTAATTTCTATGCCCAGATGTACCAGAGTGTTAACAGCATTGCTCACCAAGGTGATACAACTGCAGTAAATAAAAAGTCAACACGTACAATGCTAACACAAGTTATTAAAACAAATAAAACTGTTTAATCTTGGTACTGCTGTATGCCTGGTGTGTCTGTAAATGTCTTCTGATAGTCTAACCCCATGCCTGCCAAGGATGGCATGATAAGCAGAAACTCTCTGCACTGTGCATGGTACAGGTCTATCAAATGTCATGCTGTCACGGACTGTGATCTCTTTTGCCAAATTCCTGGGACACAGATTTAATACCCACTTGATTTATCTCAATAGCACAGCCACACTACATCAGTACACATTACACCTTGGTAGTCACATATGTTTCCCTGACATGTAATAGTCCCCTGTACTTGTGTACCTGCATGTGTTACAGCTTGGACCATACTGTCCCATGCTGATAGCTTGAGAGGTATGTAGGTGCTACAGAAGCTATAGGGAACATGTATGCATAAATTAAGGGCAGACCTGTAGAGGATATAAGAGTTCTGTTGCAAACAATATAGCCCTTACTGGCAGTAATGGCATGTATGCCCCCCCCCCCCGTTATCTGCATCATAATTTATTATTCCTATACATCTGGTATGGTATACTTTTAACATATGTTGTTCTCAAAATGTTATGTTGGGCCTTGTGCTTTATTATTGTTATGTATTACAATGGTTGCATACTAACATACCTTGTTGAATTACCTATGTTGTTGGCCTTATGCCATAACTGTTACTGGCGTGCTGTTACACTACTATTATCCCAATTATTATTGTGTTCTATATGCTATGCAATGTTATGTTACTGGGTTATGTGATTTTGGCTGGCATGCTGTTACAATAGTGACTGTTATCCCAATTATTTTTGTGTTCTATATGCTATGGCATGTTACATTGTAGATAATGTGATTTTGTCTGGCATACTGTTACAACTAACCACAGGTTCTCTTCATTACTAACGTATACACTGTGAAACACCTCAACACCACAGCTCGACTGAGTAGGTTGGTTCCCGCGGATCCACCTACCCTACCTCAATCAGCCATGGCACCAGGTCCTAGCATGTCTGGGTCCCAACCTGGAGCTGCCCCCTCTGCCGGTCCTGAACCACCTATGGGTGGAACCACCTCAGTGGATGGGGCCTGCCCCCCCGGGAGTGGGTGCAGAGAGGGAGTGGTCACCCAGCAACAGCTTCCAGGCATGCAGCACAGGATCGTGCAGCAAGGGTTTGATGATCAACTGCACCAAATTGACAGCAGACTGGCCAACCTGGAAGAGCAGGCTGGCCCTCGTGCCCGGCCCCCAGCACAGCCACCTTCGGGGTTGTAAAGGAGCAATGATGACTGCCCGTGGGTGAAGATCTCAGTCTCACTGCTGCTGTCTGGGGGCACTTGGTTCTCCGATTCCACAATACCCTCCTGTTTCAAGGTGTTTACCCCTTCATGTGTTATACACCACTCATGTCTGCTGTCTTGTCTGTCTTGTCTGTTTGCAAATGCTACCAATCCTACCCAACTTACTTCCCCACATGTACCTATATCAACATTCCACTCTCTCCTTAAAAATAAAAAAATTGGGCATCTGTCCCACAAAAAATATCGCCCAGTGCATAGCTCTCATTTTCACCCACATCTACATTGCCCACAATCAATCACTACAGCAATTAATAAACAAAGTTATGTTGCCCACACCTCTCTCAATGGGTGTAAGGCTCCAAATTCCAAATTGTCCACAAACTGCACAGCTGTTGTTGTACAAGAAATGGAAAGCTATGGTCCTTTCCTATGCCCATCCTTACCTGACTTTCACATTGTTTTCCCCCTGCTTGCCTCCATTTCACCACTTTCCTATCACCCCCTTTTCTTTTTTTTTTTTTTTTTTGGAATTAGTGTGTGTTTAAGTGGAGCCAAGTGCCCCAGTGCTGTGTACTGCACATACCCACTTAAACACACTTAAAACTGCTTTAATCACCTTCTGTCTTTCTGACACTGTACATCAGCAAACTGATCACCCCTGCCAAGTCATAGTGCATTAGCCCACAAGGCCACTCAACTTTGAGAAATAGTAGGTGTTTCCATAAACTTATCCTGAGTATCAGTGATGCACATCAGGAAAAAAAATCAGCCCTTCAGGACCCTGTCAACTACAGCATAGTGTATTAGCCCACTAGGCCACTCAGCTCTGAAAAATAGCAGGTGTTTCCATATACATACCCTGAGTGCCAGTGACACACTGCTTGTACATACAATGTGGAAAATGACAGTGTACTTGGAACTGTGATGCAGACATCAAACCAGTACACAGCCAAATAAATGCTGATGGATGTACGTGATGCCTAGGATATCAGGTAGAGCTGAAAACTACACAGACTGTTGCAGAATGTTCACAGTTGTGCCACCTACTTTTAGAAAATCACAACAGACAGTTCAATGTCAGACATCGTACCCATACAAACACACATGTTCATGCCAATCCTGTGTAACAGACTGCATGCATGCATATATGTCTTGCAAATAAACATGCTATAGAATTGACTAAGTAGCTCAATCTGTTACATTCCTAGCATGCTTTACATTTTGTCACCCACTGTTGTGGCTTCCATTCCAGTCTGTTGCACCTCAACTACGTGCTTGTCAATACAACAAATAACTGACTGCTCCAGGAATCTAAATCTTGTCATCACAATGAACAAAACATGCTGGAGGGATAGGTTTCTGACCCAGAGACTCCCCATACTCTGGAATAGACTGCCCATACATGTCAAGCAGAGCACCTCCTTGGCCCTCTTCAAAAGGAACCTTGACGATTGGATGGGAGATAGGAAATTCACCTCAGGGATCATGTCAGTCACCCTGCTAGATAAGGGTCCAGGGAAGTAAATATTGTGGGAAGACATATCCAGGGAATTGTTTGGCTAGGCTTGTATAGGCCCTAGGGGTGATAGCCTAGTACCAACCTATGAACCTATGAACGTGCAATTTTAAGCAGAACCAGATGCTGCTAACAAGCTGTGCATTTTGCTTCCCACAGTCCTGGCATCCATTCCAGTCTGTTGCATGTCAGGCACATGCTTGTCCAAACAACAAATACATGACTGAGCCCTGCAAGTTTAAACAGAGCCAGTTGCTGCTTCTGCAGTCACTGCCACCCATATTACCATGACAAAGGTCTGTAGGTTGGGACACACTTCACAAATATGTATATGCATCATAAAAGTCTCCTTCCACTCTCTGGATAGCACTATTACATAGTTTCATAGTTTCATAGTATAGTACTAGGCTATCTGCCCTGGGGCATTTGTAAGCCTAGCCATAGTGATGTGGCTTTGGCCACCCCTTGAAATGGTACAAACATGTACAGAATAAATCTAGAATACTGTGCCTCTGTCTAGTAGTGACACAATGAAGGTCCCCTTATATAATAGAATTAGTTTACTGTGCCCCTGTCTAGCAGTGACACAGATGTGACCCCTGGGGTAAACTTACGATCTCCCATCCACTCATCAAGATTTCTCTTGAAGAGAGTCAGTGAGGGGCTCTGCCTAATGCAAACTGGGATCCTGTTCCAAACCATGGGAAGCCTCTGGGTTATGAATCTATCCCTCCAGCATGTCCTATTCATACTTGTGCCGAGGTTTAAGTCTTTAGCTCTCGTGGTCCTGATGGATTTGGATTTTTTGAGGTGGAGCATGTCCATCAGATCCTGATTGGACATGGCCTTGTACGTCAGGCAGAGATCACCTCTGAGCAGGCGGTATGCTACTGAATAGAGCTGAAGTTTCTTTAGTCTGGCAGAATAAGACATATGTTGGAGACCCTTGATCCTTTTTCTGAGGTACTTTTGTGGTCTCTCCAGCTGTTGCAAATGCCGGGTGAGGTACATACCAAATGGGGCATTGTACTCAATCATGGGTCTGATGAGGGAGGAATATAGGGGTACAATGACATCCTTGGATCTGAATGTGAATCCCTTCATGATGAGGTGTGCAAGGTAGAATGTTTTTCTAACCACTTTGGCAACGTGGGTGTCAAATGAGAGGTCGCTGTCTACTTGGGTCCCGAGGTCTCTGATTAATTTTTCCATACTCAGTGGGTTGCTGTCTATGTGATAATTTGTGGGTACTTTGTTTTTTCCAAAAGGGATGACTATACATTTTTGGCATTTAGTTTAAGGCCGTGACTACGGCACCAGTTGTCCGTTTCAGTGAGGCCTTTTTGTAGGATGTGTGTGTCTGCTGGTGTATCGACTATGGCACCTAGTTTGCAGTCATCTGCAAACTTTGTCAGCCACAGCCCTCCCATGTTTGCTTTAACATCTGAGAAATAAATGCCGAACAAGAGGGGTCCCAGGACAGATCCCTGTGGGACACCACTTGTGACTGGCTTTGAGTCTGACATTGCTTCAGCGATTTTAACTTTATGGGTTCTGTCCTTTAGCCAGTTTGCAACCCATCTAGTGACATAAGGGTTTACTTTTAAGCTGTTTAGCTTATCTATGATGCCTGAGTGGGGTATTGTGTCGAAGGCCTTAGCCAAGTCCAGGTATGCTGTATGGACTGCTTTGCCCTCATCAATGGCTCTAGTGACTGTTTTGAAAAAGTCAACCAGGCTTAAAAGGCAGGATCTGCCCTTTACAAAGCCGAACTGGGTGGGGTCAAGTGTCTGTAGGTCCCCTATGTCTCTGTTTATGAGTTCCATAATGATTCTTTCCATAGCTTTGCAGACCAGGCTAGTTAAGCTTATGGGGCGGTAGTTTCCAGGGTCTGTAGAGGCACCCCCCCTTGTGGAGTGGGACCACTGTTGCTGTACGCCAGTGTTCAGGTACATATCCCGAAGTAAGGCTAAGGTTAAATAGCATTTTTATGTGTGGGTTTAGCTCCTCTTGGAGTTCACGTAACACGCACCCAGGGATACTGTCAGGTCCCACTGATGCTGTGTTTTTTGCTTTGTTTAGGGCAGTTCTCACTTGGACATCTGAGATGACAGGGAGATTACATTCAGCTGGGATAAGTATTTCTTCTTTTGGGGGTGAAGGAGGGGAGAAATTTGCACTGAACCTGTCAGCCAGAATGTTAGCAATATCTGTGGGTTCAGTGTATTTTTTGTTGTTGTGAACCAACTCTGAGCATATCTGAGGGTTTCCGCCCAGATTTCTAACATAGCTGAAGAAGGCTTTGTGGTTATCTTTAGTGTCCTTAGCGATTTTTCTCTCAAAGTTTGCCTTGGATGTTTTTATGAGAGAACGTAGTTTTTTGCTAATGTTGATCAGAGATGTCTTCCCTTCATGGGATTTCGCTCTGACATGCAGTAGCTTCCTCCTTTTGTTATACAGTTTGTTTATGGCTGGGGTCCACCAGACAGGATGCTTACATTTGGTGGAGAGAGACTTGGATTTGTTTGGGATTGCATGATCCATGCATTCTTGTAGATGTCCATAGAAAGCATTTGTGAAGGATTCGGCATTGTGGGATGTGGTATCCACTGGCACAGTGGGCTTAAAGGATACCATCTCAGTCTTAAGAAGAGTGAAGTCTGCTTTTGAGAAGTTTTTCACTGTGGTCTTTTGTGCTGGGGGTGGAGGTGGGATATGTATATCCAGGGTGATTAGTTTGTGGTCAGATCTCACTAGTGAGGGATATACTTCCGGTGTGGAGCATTTTGTCCCCATGTTTGTGATGATCAGGTCTAGTATATTATCTCCCCTAGTGGGAGAGGTGACGAGTTGTTCCAGTGCATTTGAATTTATGAATTCCAGGAACCTTTGGGCTAGGGTATTAGGGCTACAATAATGTACGCAATCTATGTTTGGGTAGTTGAAGTCTCCCAGTATGATGGTATTTTGTGATACATTCATATCCTCCAATGTCTTCAGGAAGGCTGAGTGGGGTTCTTGAGATTGGGAGGGTGGTCTGTAACATGCTACCAGTTGTATAGCAGTTTTGCCTATGGTTAGTTGCACATGTATGGTCTCTGATGCTTCATGTGTTGCTACTAACCTGGAGGTGTGGGTGTCCTTTATGAATATGGACACTCCCCTCCTTGTGGTTCGCCCAGGTTTTGGGGCCGAAAAGCATGATACGAGGTATAGCCTGGTAGCGCTGGGGTGCTCTCAGGAGCCTTGAACCAGGTTTCAGTTACTGCACAGACTTTGATGTTCTCCATGCTGAGGAGTGCATCAAGTGCCTGCATCTTGAGATTTAGACTTCTGGCGTTGAGCAGCATTACCCTTAGTTTTTTTCCATTTTTGTTTTCTAAGGAGGTGGGTTTGTCTTTTGAGCCTTACCTAAAAAAGGCACTATGGGGGTGGCAAGAGCCTTAGCCAATATCCGGAAGCCCAGTGGTGACAGGTGTAAGCCATCCCTTGCGAAGCAGCGTGGCTTGTCCAACATATCATCCCAGGCAGACAGACATTGGATCCCCTTAGAATGACACCAATACTTGAGCCAATTGTTAAAGCTGATCATCTTGTCTTTGTATTGTGGTATCATTCTTGGTGAGGGCAAGATGCTGCTCAGGGTCAGGGTCATACCAGCCTGGGCTACATAATCGGAGAGCTCCTCTATGTCTCTTTTCATGTAGTCCAGGGAGGTACGTCTCAGGTCATTCACAACAGCATGGACAATGACGGAGTCATATTTGTACTTGCTTTGGAGTGACCTGAGTGCGTGTTATGTGGCGGATCCTAGCTCCCGATAGACAGCTCACAGTCACCTTCTCCTTGTTCAGCCTGGTCAGTGGGACATCAGTGTGTCTGACTATGGAGTCACCTATTACTAGTGTATCAGGCAAGGTGTTTGGCCTTATGGGCTGCGATTGGTTGACACACTGATTTATTGAAGTATGTGTTGCATGTGTTTTGTTTTGAGGTGGTGGATTTTTGGATGTCTGCTTTGGGAGCCTCTGTTGTTTTGGTAAGTTTTTTATTAGAGCCTCCGAGTATGTCTTTGTGTTTTTATGTGTTTGGTTTGCAGCTGTGGTAGGTCTATGTGGGACTGGGATTGTTGTGTGTGTGGTTGCCATCTCCTCCTGTCTGGTCATGCCAGCCCTGAGTTGAGAGAGTTCAGCCTCCAGTTTGGCTATATAGTTGCATCTCTCACATGTATTTGTGTTTGTTGGGAGAAGGAGAGGGTTGTCTGTGTACATGAAACAATTGTAGCATTGTCTCAAGATACTCAGATTGACCAGCTGAACTGGAGACGATGCCAGTAATCTACCACTCGACATGCTAGAACAGTATAAGGGAGTGGTATACCTTTAAGGGAAGTGGATATTCACAGGGGTGGTAAGTAGATGTAGTGCTTTACTTAGTACAAGAGTGCTTACTTAGTAGAGAAGTATTGAGAACAAGTGCTAGGCTTATTACAGTGAGTAGTCTGGTTATACTAAGAGTAGAGCTTCCTTAAGGGAAAATTTGAAGAGCAGACTTGGCGGAGCCAGAAAAAGTTTAACCTTGTTTAACCGGCGCTGCGCTATGCGCACGACCGTGCCAAGCCGTGCAAACGCGGATTTTAAACAGTGAACTACAAAAGAGCTAGAAATGGTCCAGAACAACCAATTACTACAGCTTCTTACCTGAGGCACATGCCTCACCTGGAGTGTTATGGGTACCATCACCCTGGCTATGCTGTGACAGCAGAGTTGACACTGTTCCTTCACTCACATATACAGCT
Organism: Protopterus annectens; assembly: GCF_019279795.1. NCBI lineage: Eukaryota > Metazoa > Chordata > Ceratodontiformes > Protopteridae > Protopterus > Protopterus annectens. The sequence continues at coordinate 1,201,588,460 of NC_056737.1, forward strand.
AGCTGTTCCCCAATGTGTTCACAATCCCCAGTATGATTCCTGGCCAGAATGCACCAACTGCAGCCTGCAACTTATGTGGCAATATGTTCAGCTACCTGCTACAGATCTACCATACCTCCCAAATACCTATAACAGAGGATCCACACAACACCCATACAGAAAGGGGTGGGGGGAATGGTCAAGTGACAGGGACAAGTGTCAAAGTCTTCAACTACAAGCATACACAGCAGATAGACCAGTGGCTACTGCAGCAGCATGCCTATTCTGATGCAAATGACATATGACACTCACATATGTCTGTCTCCTTACTGACCTCAACCCACATTGTTAAAAATTAAACTGCCACATAATCAGAAAGTCTATTCACAATGGCCAAACATAGCATGCAAAACTGTGGACATACCACATAAATACAAACAGTGGACAGTATTTATATCTATCCTCTGTGATGCTGTAATCTCCACATCTCAATAATGTCCTTCTGACAGGCCAGGAAAAGGGCCTAGGTCTACATGAAGGCCTGAAATATAACACTATGTTGCCATGCCATTGGCTAATGAAAATGCAACCCAGATGTTCTGGATGTAATTAGCAAGTGTGAGCCACAGATTGGTGCACAGGCAATCACCTGTTCATGAGCATTACCTACAAAAGGCAAGCTGCTGTCTATGATACACAGGTCTGTGACTTTGTTTATGAAGACAGACTGCACTATCCTAAGAATTATACCACAGGAGTTCTTCACATAAAGGAGTACAGCACTATACCAGGTATGTAATAGAATTCTCCATATAATGGGATGCAGATGGGAGGATGCAGTTTTGGGAAATAGGGATTACAACCGTAGATCTGTAGTACATGTCGTGGAATGACATGTTGCTGTTAGTCAGCTGTCCAGCACCTACAGGCATCCCTTTTGGCTTTGTCTGCTGTGACATAGATCACAGCTCTGGCCCCTGAGTTCCCCGAGCAATGGTCAGCTCATGTATGAATGCTGCTGGATTGTGTCATAGATAATAGTGACAGTAAGTACTGTAAGTACTGGTGGATACAGCTGGCATATCACATGATGTACTGTTAGTCTGCTCCTCTCAGTCTGTGAATGTCACACAGGCATAGTTCAAACATTGCCCAGGTGTCCCTGAGTGTTCCTGAAGTACTCTGGATAGGTCACTGTGAACTCCACACCTGTATCTCATCACCTGAGAGCTATGGCTAGCATACCTGCTGACCCCCTACAACAGGACAGCAGGTTACAGCTAGTAGTACTGGGTGGACACAGGCTCTGCCTCAGCAAAAGAGTGTAGATTTCGAGCATGCAATGTAAGGGAATGAATACAGTACCACATATTAATGCACCACAACTGATTTCTGAGGTGTCTGGTGTGTGACTGCCAGATTCCCTACAGTGTGGAAACAACCATTACATATTGTGCAACTGTTTTCCAGACACCCACATTTGACTGGCAGAGGGTCCACATATATCAGGCACATGATAGCATAAGTAACCAAAAACTGAGGGTAATGCTACTCAACACCAGAAATCTAAACCTCAAAATGCATGCACTCGAGGCATTCCTCAGAATAGAGAACATCGACATCTGTGCAGTAACAGAAACCTGGTTTAAGGCTCCTGAGAGCACCCCAGCACTACTAGGCTATAACTCATACCATACCTTTCGGGCACAGAACCAGGGCCAAAACACAAAAGGCGTGAGTGTATCCATATTCATCATGGATACCCACACCTCCAGATTAGTGGCACAGCACAATGCATCAGAGATCATCCATGTACAACTAACAACGGGAAAACTGCAATCCAAATTGTAGCTTGCTACAGATCACCCACCATGGCCCAGGACCCCCATTCTGCATTTCTGGAGACACTGGGAAATATGAAGGTCCTACCAAACACCCTAATACTGGGTGATTTCAATTACCCAAACATAAACTGGGAGAACTACTCAAGTACTAACTCTCTTGCCCAACGCTTCCTAGAATTTTTAAACTCGAATGCCCTGGATCAACTGGTCAACACCCCCACCAGAGGGAACAACATATTGGACCTGGTCATCACCAACATGGGCGACCGGTGTTCCACACCGGAGGTCAACCCCTCGCTGGTTAGATCAGACCATAAACTAATCACTCAGAAGGAGGAAACTAGTACCGAAAAGAGTAAAATCTCAAGAAGGAAAGACATCCTGATCAGTATCAGCAAGAAACTACGATCCCTCATTAAATCATCCAAGGCTAGTTTCGAAAGAAAAATTGCCAATGACTCCAAAGATAACCACAAAGCGTTCTTTAGCTATGTTAAGAACCTAAGTGGAAACTCTCAGATCTGCTCTGAATTAGTGCAGAATGGCACAAAATACACTGAACTGACTGATATTGCCAACATTCTGGCAGACAGGTTTAGTGCAAACTTCACCCCCCCTCTCACCCCCTAAAGGGCCCATAACCATACAAGAAGAATGTAGGGCCCCATCAATTAATGACACACAGGTTAAAACAGCCCTATCCAAAGCCAAAAACACACTTCAATGGGATCGGACGGTGTCCAAGGCTGTGTCTTACAAGAGCTCCAAAATGAACTAACCCCTCACCTAAACACACTGTTCAAACTCAGCCTCTCTACAGGCTACGTACTTACAGAGTGGCGCACAGCAACAGTTATCCTGCTCCACAAAGGTGGAGCCACAACAGACCCTGGGAATTATCACCCTATAAACCTGACTAGCCTGGTCTGCAAGGCTAAGGAACACATCATCATGGAACTCATTAACAGAGACATTGGGAACCTCCAAACATTGGACTCTACCCAGTTTGGCTTTGTTAAGGGCAGATTATGCCTCCTAGACCTGGTGGACTTCTTTGAGACAGTTACCAAGGCATTAGATGAGGGAAAGGAGGTCCACACAGCCTACCTAGACCTTGCAAAGGCTTTCAACACCATTCCCCATTCTAGTATTATAGACAAGCTCATCAGCTTGAACATAAACCCCTACATCATGAGATGGGTTGCCAACTGGCTCATGGAAAGAACCCACATGGTGAGAGTTGCAGGCTCTACGTCTGACTCTAAACAGTTACAAGTGACATCACCCAGGACTCAGTCCTAGGACCCCTCCTGTTTGGTATATACTTCTCAGAGGTATAGGCAAGCATAGGAGGACTATGGCTGACCAAGTTCGCAGACGACTGCAAACTAGGGGCCATAATTGATTCTCCGGCTGATACAGACACCCTCCAGATGGGTCTCACTGAGATGGATACCTGGTGTCAAAATCATGGCCTCAAACTAAATGCCAAAAAGTGCATAGTCATCCCCTTTGGAAAAAACAAAGTACCCGCTAACTACCACATAGGTGGTAGTCCCCTAAATACAGAAAATGTAATAAGGGATCTGGGGACCCAAGTAGATAGTAAGCTCTCCTTTGATAATCATATTGCCAAGCCAAGGTGGTTAGAAAATCCTTCTATGTGGCCCACCTAATCACAAAAGGGTTCACATCTAGAACAAAAGAGGTTATTGTGCCTCTTTACTCATCACTCATTAGACCCATCATAGAATACAACGCCCCATTTGGGATGTACCTTACAAGACACCTGCAACAGCTGGAAAGACCACAAAAGTACCTCACCAAGAGGATTACTGGCCTCAAACAGATGCCCTATGCAGCCTGATTCAAGAAACTCCAGCTGTACTCGGTTGCATACCGCTTACTCAGAGGTGATCTCTGCCTGACATACAAGGCCATGTCCAACCCAGAATTGATGGACATGCTCCACCTAAAGAAAAAAAAATCCCGGAGAGCCACATGCTCTAGAGATATAAACCTCACCACAACGATAAATAGGACATGCTGGAGGGATATCTTCCTGTCCCAGAGACTCCCCATGCTTTGGAACAGGATTCCAATATACATCAGGCAGAGCCCCTCACTAACACTCTTCAAGAGAAACCTTGACGGGTGGATGGGAAACAGAAAATTTACCCCGGGGATCACTGCAGTGGCTCTGCTGGACAGTGGTGCAGGGAACTAATGGCTCTGCTGGACAGAGGCACAGGGAACTAATCTAAGGGGCTAAGGGGGTGGCGAAAGCCAACACATTTTGGCTAGGCTTATAAATGCCCTTGGGCTGATGGCCTAGTACTTACCTGTGAACCTATGAACCTATGAACACATTCTGCAAACACTTGTGTACTGGGGATGTCAGACACCTACAAGAAGGATAACCCACAGTATGTTTGCAGTGCTGTATGTAATTGTGTTGCACAGATGTTGCTGGTCTGTCCCCATACACCTGTAGTACCACTCACCTATTTGTAGGATGATGGCTGTACGACATGGTACTTGGAACATCGCCCATAGGTGACACACCACAGTATATGGCAGTGATGGATGCGGGCACATAGTGATACAGTTCATCACAGCACACAGGGCCATAACTGGTATACCTAGGATCATACAAGGTTACTAGACTATTGGCCCTGAGGCCCTCATAAGCCCAGCCCAGACTTTAGCCCATGTGTATGCAATTCAGCACGCAAAGCCTCAGTCCAACAGGGACACTAGTGGTATCCCAAGGGTGTATGTCCTATTAACCATCCAATTATCCAGGTTTTGGTTGAAATGGTGCAAAGAGGTACTATGCCTGATGTGAACAGGGTGTCCATTCCACAGGTGGGTGAGTATGTAGGACACACATCTGACCCACCAACAAGTCCTGTTGATGTCACAGACCAGGTTGAGGGCGTGTGTCTGGGTTACTAGAGCAGAGCTTGACTTGTAGTTGTGCAGCAGTCTCATCAAGGTGGAGTCCATGATCATCTGGTATGGCATACAGAGGTCACCTCTGAGAACTCTGTATGAAACTGGGTAGAGGGATGGGCTTATAGCCTATCTGTGTATGGTAGATGTGTGAGGCCCTGATATTCCTTCATGAGGAACCTCTGTGATCTCCACGACTGCTGCATGTGCTTTGCGAGGTACAGGATGAAAGGGGCATTGTACTCAATAATGGGCCTTACTAGGAGGGATTACAGGGATGCTATGAATCCCATGTCCCTGGATGACATACCCTTATGTATGAGGTGGGCCATGTAGAAGGCTTTCTTTACAAGGGAAGCACCATGATGGGAAAATGTCATGTTGCCATCAACCTGTGTGCACAAATCACTCTTGACTGATTGCATGCTTAGGATGTTGTTAGTACTGTGATAATATATGGAGACGTCACTCTCCTCAAAGGGGATGACGCTGCATTTCATGGTATGCAGCCTAAGGCCATGTTTCTGGCACCAGTCATGTGCCTGCATGAGATCCTCTTCACAGATGTCCACATCACTAGGGAATGTGGTGACAGCATCCAGCATGCATTTTTCTGCATACATGGTCGGCCATAGCTGACTGGTTGTGCCCTGCATCTCATAAGGATAAATCACACATAGCAGAAGCCCAAACACAGAACACAGGGTTACGCTGCTAGTTATGGGTCTACAGCTGGAGGTAACTTTCCCTATGTGGACTAGGTGGGTTCTGTCAGTGCGCCAGTGTGCTACCCATCTGGTAATATATGGACTGATCCCTAGTTGGGAAGTGTATATCTATTATGTGCAAGTGGTGAACTGGCAAAGTCTTTGACCAGGTCAAGGTAGGCAGTGTGCACTGTCTCCCCCTTGTCCATGGCATTGTTGACTGTGTCATAGAGGTCAACCAAATGTAACATACATGATCCCCTCTTGACAAAGCCTAATTGTGCATCATCGAGTATGTGGAGGTCACCAATGACCTTGTTAATGAGGTTCACTATAAACTATTCCATGGTCTTGCAGATCAGCCTAGTTAGGCTGATGGGTCTATAATGTACTAGATTAGTTGACGCCCCACCTTAATGTAAAGGTGTAAAGGGGTGACAGTGGGTATCCGCCACTCAGCTGGGACAAAGGTGGTATTCAGGCTTTGGTTGAATACAGTGCCTTCTGGTGCTGCAAGGTCATGCTTGGGGTCATGTAGGATGCATCCTGTAATGTGCTTGGCTCCCATGGTGGCTGTATGCCATGACTATGAGATGGCAGTGATGACATGTTCCCTACATATAAGTGGAAAGGGGCAGGTACTGGGGATGTCCTGATGTACGGATGGGGGAACTGGAGGTGAAGCTTAGACTGACTCTGTCAGGCACTGGATATGCTCTACCTACAGCACTTGTATAGCTGGTTTCCTTGACCACCACCACTGAGCAGATCTGCGTACTTCCTTTGATGTTGCAGAGATATGTGAAGAAGGAGATATGATTGTCTGTAGTGGATGTCGCCTATGTGGGCTCGTCGTTTGCTTTGCAGGATTCCAGTAGTTCTCTTATTTGCTTGTGCAGACTAAGGAGACATTGCTTCAAATTGGGCACCTGCACCTTCCTTGTCTCAAACAGCAATATATCATCCCTGTTACAGACACCATTTATTGCGGATGTCCACCTCACAGGTTTACATATCCTTGCAGAGGATGATGTAGCCTTGTTGGGTATACCAGACTCCATGCATGTATACAAATGCACAGATAGCACTTTTGTGTATTTTTGGATATTGGTGACAGTTCTTACAGAGGGGTGGGGGCTGTGAGGCTGTTTATATCATCCCTCAGGGGGCTGTAGTCAACTATGGAGTTGTTTGTATGTCTGGCCCTAGCTAGATGGGCATTCTGAAAGATGGTGACTGCAAATGTGACCGCTTTATGGTTGGTTTGTCCAAGGAGGATGATACTGTAGAGATGCTGCATGGTTACCCAATTTCTTTAATATCAACTCCAACAGACCTTCACCTCATGTAGGGGTAGCACATAGCTGCTCCAAGGTGTTTGTATTTTGACTGTTGATGGATCTCTGGATATTTGTGTGCTGGCATGAATACGTCCTACAATGTATGTTTGGGTAGTTAAATTCACCCAGGATCAGGGTACAGACTCAAATCCTAATAGAGTTGATCAGGTCCATATAGGCAGAATGGTCTTCCTGGTCAAATGTAGGAGCTGGTAGCTACCTATGCTTTGAATAGGTGTGAACCCTCATGTCCCAAGGCTTTACTGCACAAACCTTGGGGTAGGACTGTATGATACGATGGTTGACCATGTAAAGCTGGGATGGTCTCTGCAGTTTTGAACCATATGTCTGTGACTGCACAGATGTCAGCATTTCCCAGGGTTAAGACTGCTTGCAATGACCACACATTCATGTTTAGACTCCTACCGTTTAGCAGCATGGCCTTCAATTTGTAATGTGCTGACAGTTGTATGTTGTTAGTGTTAACCTCACCACTTTTCCTAATAAAAGCACTATAGGGGTGGCAAGAACCATTGCCAGATGCCTGAAGGCCATTTGAGACAGATGGAGGCCTTCTCTGGCAAAGCACCATGGTCTGTTGATTATCTCATCCCAGGCTGCCAGGTACTGGATCCCCCTGGAATGGCACCTGAAACCAAGCCAGTTAAGGTCAATCATTTCCCGATTGTATTGCAGCATCATTCTGGGTGACAGCAGAATGCTGCATAAGGCTAGGGACATACCTGCCTGGGACACATAATCAGTGTGCTCAATCATGCCTCACTGCATATAGTCCAGGTCAGGAATGTCAACATGGACTGTGGCAAACTCATAACAGTACCTGTTGTTGAGAGACAGCAGTGCGTATGTGATATGGAAGATTCTGGCACCTGACAGACAAGTAACTGTGACCTTCCCCATATACAGCCTGGTGTGAGGCACGTGTGTATCTCACAATGGAGTCTCCCATGACTAATATGTTTGACTAATGGTGATGCCTTTGTGGCTGTGGGTCTCAAGTTTGTGGCTATGCATGGTATGTGCTACGGAGGGCTGTGTAATTCACATGTGTCTTTGCTTCGGAGGTCTCCTTTGGTTGTAGATGTGCATGTTAAGGACCTCTACATATGTGGGTGTGTGCTGTGTAAGTGTGGGTGGTGTGTGAGGTGTACTGATTATGTCAAGAACCTGTTCAGTGCCAGATATGTGGGTGTGAGAGGGAGATAGCATGGACTGTAGGTTCCTAATGTCATTGCATCTCTCACAAATTGTGTTCCTTGGTGGTGTTTGTAGATGGTTGTCATATACATGAGGCAGTTGCTACACTGTGCCAAGATGCCCATGTCAACCAGACTGGCAGGGGAAACTGTAAGGACACTGTAAAGCTATATTTATCAGAATTTGAGGGAGGAAGGCTAGGGAGATCTAAGGGGTGGGCCTGCAGCCCAGGTGTTTAAAACAAAAGTAGGAGGCTGACACTAGTGCATACAGTGTAGACAGGCTATAAACAAGTTGTAATAGGTACAACCAAAAAAGATGCATTTGAACACCTTAGAGAGCATCCAGCAAGTAGCAGGAAACAGCAAGATCAGACGGGTAACGCATGATGTATTGCCACTATGTTGTTGATAACCAGATACATACTGTGGTGATAGATGGCGTGGTATGATATGGTAGTTAGTGGAGGATAGTGCTGGCAAATGTGGATGTGCAGGGTGTGCACATAATGGCGAACAATGTATCTGATCCTGTGATGTGTTCTCCTCTTCTTGTCTTTCAGGAGTGATGTACAGAAGTAGGAACCCAACATTTTCAGCAGCAGAGAATGATGCCATACTTGACGGACTGAGACTCCATCAACAGATCCTGCTGTCGAGGAGTTGCCATAATCAGCAACAACACACTGCACTGTGGGCAGATCTCATGGCAACTGACAATCACATTGCGCTACAGGAAAGGAGCTATGAGCAGGTCTGAAACTGGGCCCCAGATATGATAAATAATGCACATCAAATTACCATAGCTGTGGCCAGTGACTGTGCTGGCACCAGTGGAGGGCTTGCAACACAACAACCACTCTCGGCCACAGAGGAGTTCCTGGCAAACCTGGGTTCGGCCACCAGCTCGCAAAGATTCATCATCCCATATGTCGTGGAGGTGGGTAGCACAGCTTCCACATTGAAGTAGCATCCAGGTAAGCATCCTGTGGTCATCACTGTAATACTGTAGCAGTCATAGTGGCATCCTCTGCATACCTGTACACAGATGTCAGGTCAATGTGCATTTGGGGAGGTTGTAATGCACACGTGTGCACGCATAGTGTGAATATCAGCAATGTGGGCAGTATCACAGTTTGTGCTGTACATGTTGATATATGCATGTTGATATATATGCATATATCAACAAGTACAGTTTGTACTGTACATGTTGATATATGCATATATTATCTTGTACGAATACCACACTTGTGTCTGCTGACAATAACTCTCCCAAACAATTCCATAGGTAATGCTGGTGTGGCTGGAGTCTAACATCCTGTAGTTGGTGAGTGTGAAACTGTTTTGTTATGGCTCATCCATACCATAGGCATGTTAAGGGCTGCCAGTTTGTCATGGACACAACTGTGAAGCTTAGCCATATTGCAATACTTGTATGTTCACTTGTGGAGGAGTCCATTGCAGTGCATTACATCAGTAATCACAGTAGCGTATTTGCAGAAGCTACAACATATTTGCACAAATTTTTGTGAAGGTCTAAGCAGTCTGCTATAAAGGTGGGCATTAGTATGCTGGCAAGGGGTGCACTGTGTTTTAGGTGAAGGTCCATCACATACACTGACATGTTGCTCATCTCACAGGTGTATAGTACTGGCAACATTAACTGGACATAGCTGCACTTCATGTTATTAAGAGGCTGTCTTATCTGTGTCTTGTGTGTTTTGCATGGGATCAGTAATAAGGTGTGGTATGTATAATGCATTTGTGGCACCTCACTTGTGTGTCTGTGTGTGTGTGTGTGTGTGTGTGTGTGTGTGTGTGTGTGTGTGTGTGTGTGTGTGTGTGTGTGTGTGTGTGTGTGTGTGGATCAGCAGACATAATAGTGGAGGAATTAATGTAGTCATGCTATCTTCCTCCTCACAGGTGACCATGGGGGGTTGGAGTTTGGCCCCCTTACAACCTGATGTCAGTGTCTCATCGGACTCCGATAATGATGATGGCCATAGTGAGGCACAGGTAAGGTTGTTGGGGGCTGAATCTGTCCCATGGGTTGACATCCCACTTCCTTCTTCAATGTCCCTGCACACAGTCATAATTCCCACACATACCCAGTCCCCTGCAACCAAAGATATTGGACAGTCAATGGGTGGTGGCTACAATGGCATCTGTGACTGAAGACAGTAGCCATAGCCAGACACCTGGTGAGGTTTCACACAGGGAGATTGACAGGTGTGCTTGAAGGAGAACTGCTGCCCATCCACCACCAGTTAGAGATGTCACATCAAGTATCACCCGACGGATGTTTTGGTCCATCATGGAGGCACAGGCATGCTCTGCACGCAACACCAGATGGATGCTCAGGATCATGGGTGCATCATTGCCTGGCATCCAAGACTCCATCCACAGCATTGGTAATGCCTTACATCATTTCGCCGATGTAGTGGACAGATGGTGGGGTGAGACATTGTCACTCCTTAACCGTGCAATGTCTGGGCTTGAAAATGTGGTGGGAGTAGGGCATCAGACACATGGACAAAAGTAAGCTACATCAGCTGACAGCCTACGTGGCCGTGCACAGTCATACTCCTATAGTGGCAGTACCACCAGCACTAATGAAGGGAGGGTGCTGTCCACACCACAACATGGCAGGCCATGGGCACATGGCCCTGGGTGGTCCTGTGAGGGACATGGGCCCAGCATACATCAGTCACCATCAGCAAGTAGAACCACATCTGACCCTGGGCATGATGGTGCCAGTGCCACTCCTAGCAGAGCCAGTTCCTGTGTTCATGGCCGGAGACAGTGAACTGTACATTCTTCCATGTATGGTCCATAGTTGTCCAGCATACCCTCGTGAAGGGCTAGCACATGGCTTGACAGTGTATACTCACACACGCACACATCACTGTCACATGCAGGTCACCACCAGACACATACAGCTCCTCTCCATGGCTCAGATGACCAGCACCCCTCCAGACACACACACACAGACACACACACACACACACACACACACACACACACACACACACACACACACACACACACACACACAATATCAACTGTGTGGCACAGGCTAGGCCTTTTGTAACCCCACACCACACCCTGTGCATGTGATAATACCTGTGCCACATCCCTGTCATCCATACCATCGATGCAGGGACATGCAAATATGTGCCTGATGCACAGGGTGACTATAGTATATTTAATGGCAGTTTGTAGTGCAGTAGTATTATGCTCTGTAAGGTGTTGTCTGCTGGCATGTGTCATGAGTACACATCAAAGTGTATGTACCTTTCTTCCATGATGCTGCATTGTTGGTAGTACTGCTGATTGACTGTTGTCTCCTGCACCTGTTTCTGTTTCTGTTCCAAGTGTCTGCATGTATATGCCATGGGGACCTGGTGCCAATACAGCAGCTCAGGATGGCATGGTGGCAATGCAGACATGTGAATTCGCCAAGGTATCGCTTTATATGTGGCTGATTACCTAGGTGTGTATGTGTAGAACAGTGTGTCAGGCACAATCAGGGCAGAGAGTGTAATCTTGCATGAATACCCCTTGACACAGTATGCTACTCTTGATACATGTCACTTGGGAGTTCAGTAGGATCATTGGTTCATAGGATCATAGAAGGTTACTAGTGTAATGGCCCTGAGTCCCTTACGAGGCTAGCCATTACTTTATCCCCAGCAGAATCGTCAATAGGCACCTGTTGCTTCTGTCATTGAGTGACACAGGTGGGATCCCTCGGGAAGATTTGTGGATTCTCATCCACTCATCAAAATTGTGCTTGAAGAGGGTCTGCATGGTACTCTGAAGTGTATGGGAAGTACATTCCTGACATTGGGCGGCCTCTGGGAGACAAACCTGTCTCTCTAGCAGGTTGTGTTGATGTTGCATATCAGATTCAGGCTTCTCGCACTGGTAATGCATGAGGAGTTAGACTCATATATATGGGGCAGCTGTTAAAGGGCAGGGTCCAACATTACCTTCTAGGTGTGACACAGCCCACCTCTGGGCAACCTGTCTGATACCGAGTGAAGCACTACTGATTCAAGCCTGTCTGCATGGGACAGATGTTGGAAGCCATGGATCATCTTTGGGAGTTTTACCATAGCCTTTCTAGTTGGTGCAGCTGTCTGGATAGGTGCATACAAACAGGGTGTTGTAGTAAATTATTGGTCTGTTTACTAAGGACTATACAGAGATAATGACCAACTTTTTTTCTGGATGCAATCCCTTTACCTATGAGGTGAACCATGTACAAGGCTTTCCTTACCACTGCCACTACATGATGTCTCTTAACACAGGTTATGTGTTTAGGGGGTCTCCATTGCTGTGGCAAAAAGTGGGGCTGTGTCCATGCCAAATGGTATGATGGTACAATTTTCTGTGTTTAGCTTGAGGCCAGGACCTTGGCACCAGTCTGTACTTGATGTAAGACCCTGTGGTCCATACCAGACAGTACACAACTTACAGTCACTACAGCTTTTGTCAATACCTACAAATGTGAGTGCTGGCTGTTAGCATTCATGTCTAGATACATGTGGGTTATTTAGAGGCAGCAGCTACTCACAGGGCCTCAACATGTATACATATTGCACACGCATAGGCAAGACAGACTAGGGTTGCCACTTTATCAAATGGCCAATGAGGGACAATTCTTGTAGTATTGTGAGAGTTGCCAGGACACACCATAACCGTGGCAAGTGCAAAGGACAGGACTTCTCTTGTTTTGCCAGTATGACAGCTTATTTATGTAGCATTTGCCTAGATTATGTATTTCTCATAACATTAAGTTGCTTCTGATGTAAAATGACTGCTTTATGCAACTATTACAGAAATGCAGAATATGTTTGTTGTCCTACACTCTCAGGGCATATGTATTGTTTTACTTGTGTTCCCAGGATACACCTGGCAAACCATGGACTGCAAACTGCATGGTGGGACAGGTGGTGGCCCTAACACAGTTACAGTGCTGCAAGGGGATATATGGACACACACACACACACACACACACACACACACACACACACACACACACACACACACACACACACACACATACACACACACAAAAACACTCATGAGCTGCCCTTTTTGGGAGTAGAACTTCTACCTGTTTAGTTGTACATACTGTAGTGCTACATACATATCACATGCGCCACGGAGCTTATACATTTTTGCAGTGTCTGCCACTACTATTCAGGTGGATGACATATGAAGGCATTGTATAGGTTGCCATTGGGGGGTTAAGAGGTTTGCATAGACCCTTAAATTGGTATAACTATTTCACGTGCGCACAAACACACACACACACACACACACACACACACACAAACACCCAAGGCAGACACACTGCTGCAAGGGGTGCACACACACACACACACACACACACACACACACACACACACACACACACACACACACACACACACACACACACATACACAGAGTTGCCAGCTTTCACCCACAGAGTTGCCAGCTTTGAGATCAGAACCCCTACCTACCTAGTTATATACACTATACTACTATGTACGTATCACATGCACCGCAGAACTATTATGATTAGAGAGTACCTAACTGTGCTTTTAAGGTGGATGACATCAGTAGGCCCTGAATAGCTAGGCAATGGGGGGTTAACAGGTTTGCACAGGCCCTTAAAAATGGTATAACCATCACGCACACACACACACACACACACACACACACACACACACACACACACACACACACACACACACACACACACACACACACACACAGCCAATACAGCCACACTGCTGAAGGGGATATACTTGCACACTCACTGAGTTGCCATTGCTGGGGAGTTGAACCCCTACCTATCTAGTTGTATATGTTATAGTGCAGCATACTTATTGCATGCTCTACAGAGCTTATGTGTCTGGAGAGTGCCCAACTGTGCTTCTAAGGTGGATGACATCAGCAGGCCCTGTAAAGTAAGCCAATTTGTGGTTCACAGGTAGGCACAGGCCTTAAAATGTATTGGCATTGCACACACATAGGGAAGACATACACACTGCTGCAACGGGATATATACCTACAGGCACACACACTCACTGAGTTGCCGTTGATAGGGAGAGACAGGTATACATAGCTGTCTGCATGCACAGAGATATATGGACATTTCAGATCTATAGTCAGATGTGACTTCAGACATGGGCTGCCAATAGATAGATGTAGGAGCATGCCCAGTGTGATCACCGGCACTTACAAGGGGGCTCCAGGTCAGACCTAGCTGTGCTCCAGTCGAGGCTTTTGTGTGCTACAGCCAATCATCTGCTGCACCTGATTACACAGTCCAGCACCTCCCTGACATGATTCCCAAGGTATTTCTTGGCAGTGTGCTGTCCATAATAACTGACTCATATCTAGAGTGTGTACTGAGTGTATTAGACTGAACAGGGTTTTTCATCATATGTCTGGTACATTTTACATGGCATTGTGATTTCCTGGTACAACAGTGGCAAATCATTATAGATTGATGTGAGGGACCACTGACACACATTTGGGTTACTGACTCCTACACTGCCTGGGACCCATGCTACTGCACAAATCATTCTATTCTCTACTTTCTACATTTGTCTGTTCCTCCTTTTCCTTCTATGTAGCCCTTTGTCCTGCCCTGCTCCAGTTCCTGGCTTTCTCCACAGTTGTTGCTTTATGTAGTTATAGGTATGCTGTGACTGGGGTATTTGATGTAACACACCATACAAAGGGTTACAGACTTCACACCTCTGACTGTACCTGTTTTTCAGGATGTCCAGCCTTGTGCCCAGTATGTCTGCTCTGGTCCTCAGACGGTTTGGGTTGTACTGTTATTATAAGGCTACATGGTGCCCATGCCTCTAAATCTCTTAGAGCCAGAAATCTTGGCAAAGCCATATATAAATGTGAGACACAGACACAGGCGCAAACATAGCAAGAAGTTTTTAATATTACATTTACAAACTTAGACTGCTGGTAGAATAACAGGTTTTGTATTAGCATGAATGTTGGTGATGGACAGGTTGACAGACGAGATCAGGCAGGAGTCCCCATGGACTATGATGTTTGCAGATGACATTGTGATCTGTAGTGAGAGTAGGGAACAGGTGGAGCAGACCCAGGAGAGGTGGAGATATGCTCTAGAGAGAAGAGGAATGAAGGTCAGCAGCACTAAGACAGAATATATGTGTGTGAATGAGAGGGAGGATAGAGAAATGGTGAGGATGCAGGGAGTAGAGGTGGCGAAGGTGGATGAGTTTAAATACTTGGGGTCAGTAGTTCAGAGTAATGGTGAGTGTGGAAGAGAGGTAAAGAAGAGAGTACAGGAATGATGGAGTTGGTGGAGAAGAGTGTCAAGTGTGATTTGTGACAGACGAGTACCAGTAAGAGTGAAAGGGAAGGTCTACAAGAGGGTAGTGAGACCAGCTATGTTATATGGGTTGGAGTCAGTGGCAATGACAAAAAGGCAGGAGTCAAAGCTTGACGTGGCAGAGTTGAAGATGTTAAGATTTGCACTGGGTGTGACGAGGATGGACAGGATTAGGAATAAGTATATTAGAGGGTTAGCCCAGGTTGGAAGGTTTGGAGACAAAGCCAGAGGGGCAAGATTACGTTGGTTTGGACATGTGCTGAGGAGGGATGCTGAGTATATTGGGAAAAAGATGCTAAGGATGAAGCTGCCAGGTAACAGGAAAAGAGGAAGGCCTAAGATAAGGTTTATGGATGTGGTGAGAAAGGACATGCAGGTGGTTGGTATGACAGACCAATATGCAGAGGACAGGAAGAAATAGAAACAGTTGATCTGCTGTGGTGACCCCTAACGGGAGCAGCCAAAAGAAGAAGAAGAAGTATTAGCATGAATGCTCTGATGGGTATGAGGTGTGCATCTCAACTGTGTGTCAATTATTTTCTCACATCAACATTTATTGATTTGCAACTAATTTGCCAGAAAAATGCAACGTCATGGAAAATGGACCATAAATGTGAGGCAAAAATGTGGACATTCTGCAACAGTCTGTACATTTGAGGGGTCTGAGGGTGGCCATTGACTTGTTCTAAGTACTGACACAGTTACATGATGGCCTTGATATCCTGTTGCTACTCTGACTTGTTACAACCTGCTGTTCTACTAGCCACCGAGTAGGTAATTCAGAGCTGTATGTGGCCCCCCATCCCTCTATTATCTCTGGCTTTGTCCAGCTTTCTTGCAGTAGCAAACAGTTACATATGAACAGTCTGTAGAGCTCCTACCATAGCTGTAGCTCACATGCGAATGAGTAGGCGCAGCTAGTCTTGAACCATGAGCACTGTCAACCATGGAAATGTACTTAGCCCACTAAGCAAACAGACAGTGCAGGTTTAATTCCTGATACTATCAACCACAGACATACATAACACATCGACCCTTGCATATTGTAGAAGTGGAACATGTCACCAGGTTGATTGGGACAGCCCTGGGATTGTGTGGTCTGCTGCTATTACCTTGAAAACATAATGTTACTGCAGTTGTATGGGAACATGGGTGTGTTGGGGGTAGGTGACTCTAGCATCGACAGTCAAGCATCCGTCCTATGACCTGGCTGTTTGTAATTCCATCACATAGTGCAGTGGGTTTTGCTGGGGGGGACTGACTGCATATTATGGGGTGGCCAGTATTGGGCAGGGAGTTCCTGTTGTCCCACATAGCTGTTACTTGTGTGCAGCTATCCCAGTTACCCACTCTGTTCCCTTGCATACATGCAGCAGGTCTATACCTATGCAACCATAGTCTAGTACCCCATATATTTCTTGTAATGAAGAGTGACTTACCTTGTGCCTGCTGCAGTGAATATAATGGTGCTTCAGGGCTGACTTTGTTGGATGTATGCAGTACACAGACAATACATGGTAAGGTACGGGTTGTGTGTTGTGGCTGTCATACTTATGTTAAGGTACAGGTTGTGTGTTGTAGCTGACATCCTTATGTTAAGGTACAGGTTGTGTGTTGTGGCCGACATCCTCATGTTAAGGTACAGGTTGTGTGTTGTGGCTGACACCCTTATATTAACGTACAGGTTGCGTGTTGTGGCTGACATCCTTATGTTAACGTACAGGTTGTGTTGTGGCTGACATCCTTATGTTAAGGTATAGGTTGTGTGTTGTGGCTGACATCCTTATGTTAAGCTACAGGTTGTGTGTTGTGGCTGACATCCTTATGTTAAGCTACAGGTTGTTTGTTGTGGCTGACATCCTTATGTTAAGGGACAGGTTGTGCGTTGTGGCCAACATCCTTATGTTAAGGTACAGGTTGTATGTTGTGGCTGACATCCTTATGTTAAGGTACAGGTTGTGTGTTGTGGCCAACATCCTTACATTAAGGTACAGGTTGTGTGTTGTGGATGACATCCTTATGTTAAGGCACAGGTTGTGTGTTGTGGCTGACATACTTATGTTAAGGTACAGGTTGCGTGTTGTGGATGACATCCTTATGTTAAGGTACAGGTTGTGTGTTGTGGCTGACATCCTTATATTAAGGTACAGGTTATGTGCTGTGGCTGACATCTTTATGTTAAGGTACAGGTTGTGTGCTGTGGCTGACACCCTTATGTTAAGGTACAGGTTGTGTGTTGTGGCTGACATCCTTATGTTAACGTACAGGTTGTGTTGTGGCTGACATCCTTATTAAGATATAGGTTGTGTGTTGTGGCTGACATCCTTATGTTAAGGTACAGATTGTGTGTTGTGGCTGACATCCTTATGTTAAGGTACAGGTTGTGTATTGTGGCTAACATCCTTATGTTATGGTACAGGTTGTGTGTTGTGGCTGATATCCTCATGTTAAGGTACAGGTTGTGTGTTTTGGCTGACATCCTTCGCAACTTAACTCACCCGCTACTTCTACTCTAATAACCAATATCATGACCCTCAAATCTCTATCCCTACATACTCAAATAATACTCCTAATTACTTTAACTTACCTAAATTATATCACCCAACCTGCTAATGCAAACCACTCCTCCCCATTTCACACCACTGCCCCATCCTGTGTAAGGTACACATCTACTGTTACTCGTATATCTCCCAGTCTCTACCCCCTCAACACTAGCATACTCTTCCCCAATAGACTCCTACCTAACTCCAAAAACACTGTTCCCAACTACACTAGTCTAATGTCCACAAAACTCTCTACCTGTATACTACACCTCAAACAAACCAAATACCTCATCCATCATCTTATCTTTATCCTTCTCTCCGGGGGCATCTACCCAAACCCAGGCCCCTCTACCACACTGCATCCAAGCCCCCAAGCAACAGGCAAACCTCTCCACTTCTCAGCTCTAAATTCCCATAGCCTATGTAACATAATTCCAGATCTTCATGCCTGGCTTTTACATAACCAACCTGATAGTCTCTCCATCTCAGAAACCTGGCTTAAGCCCCACATAAAAGATTCTGAAATAACTCCTCCCAACTACCGCATGTTAAAGAATGATAGAACACAAAAAAAGGGAGGTGGTGTAGCACTCCTTTACTCGGCATCCCTCTTAGTCACCCCCTATACCAAACCCTTTCCCAAATTTGGCAAGGCAGAAATAATACCATCCCTATTCCGGGTCTATATTAGATCAATGAACGCTTAAACAAGCGAACGCTGATTGATCGACCTTATTTTAGCGAAAGTTAAAAATATCGAAGCAACAGAAACTCAAATTTTTTCCTAGGGAAAGAATTTGGTTGGCCATTTCTGTTGCTTCGTTATTTTCAGTGCTGTGGTGGAAAGTTACGGGTCGGATTCAGGTAAGTGTGCGATTGTGTGGACATGAGGGTTAGGGCGGATTTAAATGAGTTAGGGTTAGGGAGCAGGTGAAGTGAGTGTGCGATAGTGATGGACCTTAGGGTTAGGGTTTAGGTTAAGGTAAGTGGATAGTTAGTGGTGTGTGCATAGTTTAGTGTAGGGTTAGGTGTCATATTTTAGGTGTATGTGTGTGTGTATTTCTGTTTGTTTGGTGTGCTTGTGTTGTGTGTATGTGTTTTTGACAGTTCGGGATTGTAAGCTTTCACTTACATAAGATCGATCGATCAGCGTTTGCTTCTTTAAGCATTCACTGATCTAATATAGACCCCCCCATTCCACCTAAACAAGCATAAACTCAGATTTGTTCTCTCCCTATGTATTTCCCCTGGCGACAATATCTCATCCCTTGAAGATATTCTCTCCTGGGTCTCCACAAACATTATTCATGAAACCATAATCCTAGGGGACATGAACATAAACTGGGCCACAATCCAAACTCCCACTAACTCACTCAATATTAACTTATATAACTTTACACAACTAATCAATTCCACTACCAGGCCTTCCAAGAACTCCATCACTGGAACTACAACAGGCTGGATTCTAGTATCCCATCCTCACTATATCTCTGATAGTGGTCTTCTCTCCCAGACCCACTAGCTGACCATTTCCTCACTTTTGCCCACCATCTCCCCTCTTCTATACAAATAACTCACACCTATATTTCCACTCGTTGCCTTAAGAACTTCAATGTTGAAACCTTCTCAAATGCACTAAAAAGCACAAACTGGAACCCATTAAAAACTCTTTCCCTAGATAATGCTCTATCCTACTTTAACTCTACTTTCACAAACCTGCTCAACTCCTTTGCCCCTCTAAAAACAAAACATATAAAAAGTAACCCTGTACCCTGGTTAATGAAAAACACCTTAGCTACTATGCGACTCCGTGACAAAGCCTGGATATGTTACCATAAAACTAAAACCATTATCGCCCTAAACAAATATAAAACACTATGAAATAAAGTAAAAAACGTATTACCTTAGACCACAAAGCCTATTTCTCCACTCTCCAAACCAACCACACCACCAATCCCAAACTATTTAAGAAAGGAATCTCATCTCTCCTCAACCCGGGAAAAAAAGAAAACCTTTACCTCAACCCAGATGCATCTGACATGGACTTAGCCACCCAATTTAACTCTTTCTTCACAGAGTCCATAAGCAAGCTAACATCATCCTTCACCAACACCTCTACAACCCCCCCCTCAGCGTGCTCCCATCCCTTCCTCCCCTAGCATCCTTTGCCCCCAGCCTCCACCTTCCTCTATCAATCCCATCTCTATATCCACCATAAAAAACTTCTCCTAAAATTAAAACCTGGTTCCAATGCCCCTGATGAAATTCCCTCCTACTTCCTAAAAGTAGCCACAGAAGCCATTGCTCTCCTTGTCAGCATACTAAACAATCGGTCTATCTCAGAAAGCCAGGTCCCCCAGCTCTGGAAGAAGGCCTTTATTATTCATCTCCATAAAGGTGGCAATAATAATGACATCCCAAACTTTCGCCCTATCGCCATCCTATCCCCTATTTCTAAGCTACTTGAAAAGTGTGTACACCAACAACTCTTACCCTACCTCATCAATAATCAGCTTCTTACTCCCACACAACATGGCTTTAGACCAGGTCATAGTACCTCAACTGTCCTCCTCTCCTTTCTAGAAACAATCAACAAAGCCCGTGACTCTGGCCACTTTGTATCCATTCTTTTCCTTGACCTCTCTAAGGCATTTGACATTATTTCCCACAACCTCCTTTGTACCAAACTCTAAACTTAATCTATCCCCTTCCTCTACCCAGTGATTCTCAAGCTATCTCACACACAGGCAACAAGCAGTTAAAGGGAAAAAATCTACCTCACCCTTCCTTAATACATCCACAGGCATTCCCCCAAGATTCCATTCTAGGCTCCCTACTATTCAACATATTCATAAATGGTTTCTTCCAAGCCATTCCTAACTCCAATCTCATCCAATATGCCGATAATTCTACTATAGTCTGTTCCTCCCCTTCCATCACAACTCTTAACAATCTAACACAAGCCGCCTTCTCTTCCACTGAATAGTGGATGCTCGACAACCATCTAGCCCTTAATGCAGCCAAAACAAAACTAATGTTATTCAATGCATCCAAAACCTCTTTCCCAGACAAACAATCCTTCATAATTACCAGCAATAATAATACCCCCCTAGAACTAGTCTCTGACACAAAATTACTAGGAATTATCATTGACAATCAACTAAAATTTGATAAGCATCTACAAGCAAATATCAAAAAAATTCATAGAAAATAGGTATGCTTAAAGGCCACAGTCACTACATTAGCTAATACATACCTCATGCCATCCCTTTTATATGGTGCATCTATCCTAACCAGCCTACAATCTTCCCTCAAAACAAAACTCTCATCTTGTTATAACAAAATATCCAAATTTGTGGCAGGTCATAGAGCCTCTTCTCACCACTGTAATTCCCTTCACCAACTAAGTTGGCTAGAATTACCAAACTTCCTCAAATATACCCAACCCGTCCAAGCACACAAACTCATTCCTAACCTGTCTCTCTGCCCCTCCCTAGCAAATACCTTTAAAATGCATAAACCAGATAGACTCCTAAGATCCAATTCCCAAAACCTAATTAAATTGCATAAACCAACACATCCTGCTGGGAATCAATTGATGTCCTTCTCCCTTGCACGCCTCTGGAACTCTCTCCCTTCTCCCATCTGCACCACCAGCAGTCTTTCCTTGTTTAAAACCTCACTGCACTCGCACCTTACTTCACAATGGAAATGCTCCTCCTCTCATCCAAACTAATTCTACCACACTTTCTTCCTAACTTTACAAACTTTGTTGCCTGACACTACCTCCTAAAATTTTACATCCCTTGGGACATATTCGACTGAAAAATGACTAAAAAAATGACCTCACTGTAATTCCCTAAAAAATTACCTCACTGTAATTCCCTAAATAAAAAAATACTACTTACTGAATTAACCTGATGTAATTTTCCTAATGAAAATGTTTTTTTATTTCTGAATTATGTAACATCTATTTGAATTGTGCAATATGGGTTTGTACTATACAAAATATGTATTTAACATTTAATTGAAATGTATATTATGGATTTGTGCGCTTTCTGTACTATGCATTTGTATTTCTCTGGAGATTTTTTCCCCAGTACTCCATTGAAAATGGGCTCATTGTAGCCCAATGGACTATCCTGGGAAACAATTGCAAATAAATAAATAAATAAATTAGGTTAAGGTACAGGTTGTGTTGTGGCTGACATCCTTATGTTAATTTACACGTTGTGTGCTGTGGCTGACATCCTTATGTTAAGGTGCAGGGTGCATGTTGTGAACGACATCCATATGTTAAGGTACAGGGACTGTGTTGTGGCTGACATCCTTATGTTAAGATACATGGTGTGTGTTGTGGCTGACATCCTTATGCTAAGGTACAGGGTGTGTGTTGTGGCCAACATCCTTATGTTAAGATACAGGTTGTGTTGTGGCTGACATCCTTATGTTAAAGTGCAGGTTTTGTGTTGTGGCTGACATCCTTATGTTAAGGTACAGGTTGTGTGTTGTGGCTGACATCCTTATGTTAAGGTACAGGTTGAGTGTTGTGGCTGACATCCTTATGTTAAGGTACAGGTTGTGTGCTGTGGCTGACATCCTTATGTTAAGGTACATGTTGTGTGTTGTGGCTGACATCCTTATGTTAAGGTACAGGTTGTGTTGTGGCTGACGTCCTTATATTAAGGTATAGGCTGTGTGTTGTGGCTGACATCCATATGTTAAGGCACAAGTTGTGTGTTGTGGCTGACATCCTTATGTTAAGGTACAGCTTGTGTGTTGTGGCTGACATCCTTATGTTAAAGTACAGGTTGTGTGTTGTGGCTGACATCCTTATGTTAAGGTACAGTGTGTGTGTTGTGGCTGACATCCTTATGTTAGGGTACAGGGTGTGTGTTGTGGCTGACATCCTTATGTTAAGGTACAGGTTGTGTGTTCTGGCTGACATCCTTATGTTAAGGTACAGTGTGTGTGTTGTGGCTGACATCCTTATGTTAGGGTACAGGGTGTGTGTTGTGGCTGACATACTTATGTTAAGGTACAGGTTGTGTGTTGTGGCTGACATCCTTATGTTAAGGTGCAGTTTGTGTGTTGTGGCTTTCATCCTTATGTTAAGGTACAGGTTGTGTGTTGTGGCCGACATCCTTTTCACTATGTATGTGAGTCAGAGTGAGGTGTCAGTCTCTAGGTCCCTAGGATGTCAGTGCATGTTGTATGCATTGCCTCTTTGCCGAGGCCAGCACATACTGGACAAGCCTATGCCTGCCTACAGGGACAGGCTCAGGAGGTTCCTCCTCTGAGTCTCCCTGTGACTGTGGAAACTTTGGCACTGGTGGGAGTTATGTGTTCCTTCCCTGTGATGTTCCTACTGCAGATGTTTCCACAGGATCATATTGTGTAGCATGGCACATACTGTGAACGTGTGTGCACATCTGGCTGAAGAGTACAGCAGAGCTCCACCAGATATATCAAGGCAGTGGAACCGTGGCTTCACCTGTCCAAACACATGCTCTATGATATTCCTAGTTTGTGCATGTGCCTCATTATGGTGTTCTTTGGTAGGTGTGTGTGTGCGTGTATGTGTGCGTGTGTGTGTGTGTGTGTGTGTGTGTGTGTGTGTGTGTGTGTGTGTGTGTGTGTGTGTGTGTGTGTGTGTGTGTGTGTGTGTGTGTGTGTGTGTGCATTTCTGATAGATGTCATCATCCACAGTTCCAGTGCATAGCCAGCATCCCCCAGTAGATGGCCATATGGGATGACCCCCCTGGCAAACTTCTTGTACAACTGTAATGAATGCCAGGTGTGGGAGTCATAATAACTGCCAGGGCTGCCAGCTTACACATTCATGATAATGCCCTGGATGTTGCACATGACCTGGCAGTTGATGGAATGATACCCCTTGCAGTTGACATAGACTCTACCCTCTTCATTGGATGGTGCTTTGATGTGTACATGAGTGCAGTCTATGGCATCCGTTAGCTTAGGGTAGTGTTCTACATGGTGGAAGAGGCACATATTGCTGGTCCTCTCCTCAGGGGTGTGGGGTAAATAAATGTACTCAATGGCATGTGCTTGCATGGCATCCAGGAACTGGTGGAGTACCCTGAATGCAGATGCCTGTCAGACCCCCATTATGTCCCCAGTTGTCCTTTGAAAAGTACCTGTAGCTAATATTTTAAGGGCTACACATACCTTTCTTTATACTGGGATGGGTTCCCCTGTGTTGGCTCTGTGTCTGAGTTTAGGGCCGCAGAGCTGAGTAAGTTCTTGCAGTATGTCCCTGTCCACCCCGTAGTGCTCTACAATCTCCAGCTCCTTGAAGGTTACCCTGGGCCTGAACACTCTTTTCCTTCTCAGTCTTGGCTTATTGTCAGCATCAGAAATGACCTCAGCATCTAGCACATACAGATGTAGCAGGGAAGTAGCAGCCCCTAGCATTTGTCAGTTAAAATTCCCAAGTGTGTACTCCAATGGTGCAAACAATGTGAGAAAAATCAAACTGAAAGGTGTATGCTTACTTTATACTGGTGTGCTACAGATACAGCCTGTGTGATTGGCTCACTATGATGCATTCCACCTGACATGTATATCATAAGGGGTTTGAATGGGCCAGTGTCTGTTGAACAGGGCTTATCAGTCATTTCTACTTGATTGGCTTCCCCTATTTATTTATTTTTAATTCTTTCACTGCTAAGCACTGCGGTGTGGCACGCAAACCCGCGGCACTAGTATAAACAGTGCTCAGCAGTTTGGACTCTCCCCCATTCAAGGGCATGCTTAGCTTTTCTTAAACCAGCTAAAATATGTACCATGGTACTAAATATAGCGCAGCAGCTTTGGACACAAACCCCTGCTTAGCTGTGCTTAGATGGGTGCAAACAGGCGCAGCTCAGCTCCAATCTGCTTAAACATAGTGTGACACACCCGTTTTGATGTCAGCTACCTGTTCTACAACTACCTACATGGTTCTAGCCCTACCACAGGTTGTATCTACGGATGCAGTGGCCCTTTTTGCTATGCAGTAACTCCAGCTCATTTGCATACACCTACTTGAATATACCCTGGATACTTCACTACACCAGGGCCTGCCTCCTTAGCAACCACTGCAACCTACCATTGGACACACTGCATGCAGGGCACTATAATGTATTATTTTTGCAAATGTCTTATTTTCGGTTTTTAAACATTTTTTTTTTGCATAATGGCATGTTTACACGTTGGTGCTCGCCACGCAAATTTAATAAATATATTAAAAAATTTAATATTTTTTATTGTTGTGCATTGTGTTTTGGACTCACTGGCCATAATTTTGGCCATTTGCATGCCTACAGTGCAATATCCAAGCTCCTTTTTGGGCTTTTACAGCCCCTGCTTAAAATTAGCATTTCGGTACACGTTTTTTCCAATGTACATTTCTGACATCAGCACGGCACCTACACAGGTGCCTTTCTGCTTATTGGATCACAAATCACCCTCATTTCCATGGATTTCACCAACTTGTGAGGTGATTTGCATTCCATGGACACTGCCGCATCCACATGCTTGTGCTTGCCCCTTGGCTATGTTTACTGGATCGTATGGCTACCGGTTTCCATGTTGGGGCCATGCTACTATGCCTACATGGAAAACCACTCCATGAAGGCTTTCTTGAATTCCCCCCTTTGTGTCTCTCTGTATCTAAGACACTGCAGTCACTAGGTGTAGCAATTTCAGTGATCAATGCTACTATTGTCTTCTTTTCATGGACCACTATATCTGGTTTTCTCACATTGATTTTTTGAACTGTTGGCAATGGATGATCCCATGTAATATAAACATCACTGTTTTCTATGATACTTTGTGGCTCATGTTTCCAATGTTTTTCTGCTACTTCAATATAAAAATGTTTGCACAATCCCCAGTGCAACAGTCTTGCCACATTATTATGCCTTTCAGTATACAGTCCTTCTGCCATTAGTATATCATTACCAGCTACAAGATGTGTAATTGTTTCCAATTCTGTTTTACACAACCTACATTTGTCTGTTTCTCCCACATGTTCAATGGACGTTGTAACCCAATGTGTACGTAGTGCACTATCTTGGGCTGCCAATATTAATCTTTTGTCTTTTCATGGGTTCATAGATTAGTACTAGGCTAACTGCCCTTGTGGGCCATTTTAAGCCTAGTCAGTTAACCCATGTGAGAATCAAACCTTGCACCTTGTGTTTCGAAGGCAAGCATTTAAACTTTATGCCAACCTTCCACCTCTCTTTAATTATTCTTGTGTTCGATCATGATCAACGTGAGGTTGTTCCAATAGTTTTCTATAGTTACAACTACATTTTCCACATTTCCTGCCTTCTCATCTGATCCTTCATCTTATATTCTTTCTTTTGTTTTTTGGCACATTCAGTTGCTGCCAGATTTTTATCTACTTCTGGTTTAATTTCTAATCCCACTTGACACTGATATGCTTCTGCTAAACTAAGAAGGGAAGTCATCTTAGATATATTCTCCTCATGTTTTAAAACTTTCACTGCATTTGGGTCTTGTGAAGTCAGCAAATATATGTATGCAGTCCTATGACTGCAGATCTATACATATAATCAGTTTTGAGGAGGCCCATACCGCCTTCAAAATGGGGAACATATAGTCTTGGTATGCACTGATTTTTATATTTTAATTTTATTGTAAGAGTTGTATAGGATATGTACGAGGGTAGTGTGACAGTGGTGAGATCTGCAGTAGGACTGACGGTTGTGTTCAAGGTGCAGTTGGATTACATCAAGGATCAGCCCTGCTCCCTTTCTTATTTGCAATAGTGATGGACAGGTTGACAGGGGAGATCAGACATGAGTCCACGTGGACTATGAGGTTGTGGAGGATACTGTAATCAGTAGTGAGAGTAGGGAACAGGTTTTAGAGCCCCTGGAGAGGTGGAGATATGCTCTAGAGAGGAAAGGAACATAGGTCAACAGGACTAAGACAGAATATATGTGTGTGTGTGTGTGTGTGTGTGTGTGTGTGTGTGTGTGTGTGTGTGTGTGTGTGTGTGTGTGTGTGTGTGTGTGTGTGTGTGTGTGTGTGTGTGTGTGTGTGTGTGTGTGTGTGTGTGTGTGTGTGTGAATAAGAGGGGGAACACTGGAATGGTGAGGGTGCAGGGAGTAGAGGTGGCAAAGATGAATTAGTTTAAATACTTGGGATCAACAGTTCAGAGTAATGGTGAGTGTGGAGCTGAAGAAGAGGGTGGAGTGGGTGGAGAAAAGTGCAAGGAGTGATTTGTGACAGATCGATACCATTCAGAGTGGATGGGAAGGTCTACAAGATGGTAGTGAGACCAGATATGTTATATGGGTTTTAGACAGTGGCACTGACAAAAAGACAGGAGTCCAGCCTGGAGGTGGCAGAGTTAAAGATGTTAAGATTTGCACTGGGTGTGATGAGGATGGACCAGATTAGAAATGAGTATATTAGAGGGTCAGCTCAGGTTGGACAGTTTGGAGATAAAGCCAGAGAAGCGAGATTGCATTGGTTTGGGCATGCGCTGAGGAGGGATGTTGGGTATATTGGGAGAAGGATGCTAAGGATGGAGCTTTCAGGTAAGAGGAAAAGAGGAAGTCCTAAGATAAGGTTTATGGATATTGTGAGATAGGACATGCAGGTGGTTGGTGTGACAGCGCAAGATGCAGAGGACAGGAAGAAACAGAAACAGATGATCTACTGGGGTGACCCATAACAGGAGCAGCCAAAAAAAAGTAGAAGAAAAAGATACATTGATTTGTATAAATCATTTGATGATTATGACGCATCCTTCTTTTTTTCCTGTGCAACCGATCCAACACCTTTTGGGGCCAGTCAGTCACTCCTAAACTGTAAGTTTGGACATCAAGAACAAATTGGTCTATGGCTCAGACATTGTTCCTAGATGTTAATGTTGTTTTCAGCATTTATTTTAGTCTTTTGAAATATCCCTTACTAAGTTTTATTTACATTTGTTCATGTTTTATTATTGATCCTTCTTTAGTTCACAAATATTTATACACTCCCTCTTGCTCAAGTTCTTCTATATCACATTCCTGTCCCAGGCTGATGTTTTCTTAGTGCTGCAGCTTTCCTGCTTTAAAGGTTTCTTTTTCACATTTATCCAGATCAAATGACATTCTTATATCATCTGAAAAAGTTTTGATGACTTGCAGTTTTGCTTTCAATTACTCTCCTCATCTGATGAACTATACAGTTTTAAATCATCCACAAAAAGATGATAAGTCTTTACACTTTGTTGTTTTCTAGGAGCCATATTGTAGCCATGACCTAATCTGTTAAGTAAATAGCTTAATGGGTTAAGGGTAAGACAAGAGCAGCAGTGACAGAGTCACCCTGGAATATCCCCCTTTGAATTGTTATTCCTGGAATAACAATTTGTCCTTTATCATGGCTTAACTGCAAAGTGCTTTGCCACTATTTCATGATCGCTATAATGTAATCGATCACTGTAGGATGTATCTTATATATTTTAAGCACTCTTGTATACATGAATTTGGGATATCATCAAATCCTTTTTTGTAGTCTATCCATGCCATATTTAGATTCTTTCCCTTTTAATAGTTTTACATTATGACTTTAATAATAAATGATCCTTTGTTCCATATGACTTTCTTTCATTACCTTTTTTGTTTGCCATGATTGAGTTTTCGTTTAAATGACTAAAAACTCTGTCAGCATCAGTCCCAGTGTATGGTTTATACGTCATATGAAGGCAAGTTATTGGTCTAGAGTTTTTTGAATAGCTTGCATATTTGCTCTTAAGTAGTAGTGTTGTTTTTCCTGTTGTTAACCAGGATGGTGTCTGTTTGGGGTGCACATGTAAATAGTTCTTACTCGTGGCTAAATCTTCATGTAAAGATGTTAATACTTTTAGCTAAAAGTTAGGTACTGCATCTGGGCCTATGGTTTTCCAATTAGCAGTTTTCTTTAATTTTGTTTCAATATCTCTTACCTTTACTTCATCCCATTTCATATCCTGTACATTTGAGCTTATTCTTTCTTTTACTTCTTCTATCTATTTAGCATCTTTGTTATGTTCCACAGGATCAGCATAGATATTTCACTAAAATGTATCTATTTCTTCTTTTTTAGTTGTGTTTCATTTCTATTGCCTTGTTTCCCAATTCACTATAAAACTTTTTGGGTCATTATTAAATTGTTTATTTTGTACTTTTCTTTTATATTTTCTGTAGATCTTCTAAGTTTTTCTGCCTGTGCTGATATTTTTAGTTTATTATTTGAGATAATGCAGAATAGATCCAGATAATTTCTGATACTGTGCATTGCTTTTATCACGTCTATCTTTCTGAGTATTTTTGTTGATCTGCTCCCTTTTCTATACTGTTCAACAGTGACACTTCTTGTCTTAATTGCTTTATAATTTTCTCTATTCGATATTTCCATGATGGTATTTGATATCTCCTCTTCCTTTCCCTTATTGCCCTGTGTTTTTGTGGTAAGACTTTATCTGTTATTAATTTAGCTGCAGTAATATATCCTATTTATTTCTGTTGCATGGATCTCTATGAACAGTCCTAATTACTGTGTTCATTTGTTTTATTAGACTTCTAACATTTTGGGTTTTATTGACTTTCTGTAGTCTATTTATTTCACTGATCTCAATATTCTGTCCATCTTTATTAAATCAAGCAACTCTTCTCTAAGGTAATTTCCTTCTAATCTGAGGGCACATTCTTTGTTCTCCATTTCCTGGGGGCATTCCACAGAAAGTTCCAGAACATCTTCCTGTGCCCCACATCTGTCTAAATGTGCTGGAGTTTTGCCAGTAGCACCTCTACTCAGTGTTGATGATGGGCTAGCCACAGATAGTGGCCTCCCCTGAGGGTGTAGGGAGGGTGTCCTGTAAATGCTGACAGTATGTCATACCTTAATTTATAAGCTATGCAATTAAAATGGAATTTTTTACAGTAGGGGATACATGATGATTTGATGGTTCATTGTCAATGTGGGTTCCAGGTCCCTGCCTTCTGGATCAATTTTCAGGGGTGTTTTATTAATGTTAATTGCAGGGGACATTATGCTTGCCGAAGTATACTATTATACATTTTTTTACATTTATTTCTAAGCCATGGTTTTGCTACCAACTATTAATTTGAGAAAGGGTCTCCTAAAGGATCTTGGTGTATTCTGGAGAAGTTATGATAGTGCTGAGATTGCAGTCATCTACAAACCAAGTGGTCATAAGCTCTTAACATCAGCTTTGACCTCTGAGAAGTAAATCTCAGGGAGGAGTGGTGTAAAGACCAAACTCTGAGGTACATTGCTAGTGACCTAATGCTGAGGTGCACCACTAGTGACCAAACCCTAGTGACCAAACTCTGAGGTACACTGCTAGTGACTGAACTCTGCGGTACACTGCTAGTGATAGGTGTTTTGGAGGAGATAGAGCTCCCCCACCCTGGGTTCTGTTTGTGAGCCAGTGTGCTCTCCAATAGGAATATACATTTAGCTGGTTGAGTTTATCAATTATACCTATGTGTGGGACATTGTTGAATGATTTTACGAAGTCTAGATATTTATTTATTTAACATTTGTTTACCGGGGAAGTCTGACTTGGAATGAAGCCAATTTTCAGCAGAGGCCCAGAGAGAAACGCTCCAGATGCATGTCTTTGAAATGTGGGATGGAAGTAGAGCACCCAGAGGAAACCCACATGAATGCAGGGATGACATGCAGACTCCACACAGAAGGCACTCCAGCTGAGAATCAAACTTGAGAGCCTCTTGCTTTGAGGCGACAATGCTACCGCTGCACCACTGCACTGTCCACTGCAGTGTGTAATGATTTTCCCTCATCCATTCCTTGAGAAACCTTCTCAAGGAAGTCAACTAGATTAAATAGGCAAGATCTGCCCTTGACAAAACTGAACTAGCTTGGGTGAAGAGTTTGTAGATTGCCTATGTCCTTATTTAGTAATTCCTGTAAATATCCTTTCCATAGTCTTACAGATGAGGGTAGTCAGACTTACTAGTCTGTAACTGCCCAGGTACATTGATTCTGTCCAAGTCCTTCTCACACTGGAGAATACAGACATCTTTGAAATTATTGAGACATAGTTCAAAGCAGCAGAGAGCTCCCCAGCCATGCAAGGTTTCAGTGCCTTCCACATTTAAGACCAGTAGCTGCCCAGACAAGGGCTAAAGGGGAAGGTATCTTGATATATATCAATATCAAGAATACCTCTAAGGTGGTCAAACAGGATGACGTGCTGGAGTGTCTCCATGTGCAGATCACCATAGACAAAATCCTATACTATATCTTAGCCGGCTGTATTGTATTTAGCACCAAAAAGAGACAATCAGCACCCAACCCAACACCCTAAACATGAGAGACTTTAATTGTCCCTCAATAGACTGGGAATCCTACATGGCCTCAAATTTACAGGTTCAGATACTCCTGAACTTCATAAATACAAACACTCTTCACTAAATAGAGAAAACACCCGCTAGAGGCTCTAACATACTGGACCTCGTACTTACCAATATAGGAGAATGCTGCACCTTCCGAATGTGTCACCCTCCCTGGTAACATCTGACCATAAAGCTGTCTTCTGCAAAATCAAAATCAGCTCTACAACCACAGTAAAAACAGTAACTATTAAATGTGGGAGGAAACCAGAGCACCCAGAGGAAACCCACATGAATGCAGAGAGGACATGCAGACTCCACACAGAAGGCACTCCAGCCGAGAATTAAACTGGAGAGCATCTTGCTGTGAGGCAACAATGCTACCACTACACCACTGCGCTGTCCACTGCAGTGTGTACTGATTTTCCCTCATTCATTCCTTGAGTAACCTTCTCGAGGAAGTCAACTAGATTAAATAGGGAAGATCTGCCCTTGACAAAACTGAACTACCTTGGTTGAAGTGTTTGCCTATGTCCTTATTTAGTAATTCCTGTAAATATCCTTCCCATAGTCTTACAGATGAGGGTAGTCAGACTTACTAGTCTGTAATTGCCCAGGTACGTTGACTCTGTCCAAGTCCTACTCACACTTGAGAATACAGACATATTTGCAATTATTGAGACATAGTTCAAAGCGGCAGAGAGTTCCCCAGCCGTGTAAGGTTTCAGTGACTTCCACATTTAAAACCAGTAGCTGCCCAGACAAAGGCTGAAGGTGGAGGTGTCTTGATATATATCAATAACAAGCATACCTCTAAGGTGGTCAAACAGGATGACGTGCTGGAGTTTCTCCGTGTAAAGATCACCATAGACAAAATCCTGTACTATATGTTAGCCAGCTGTAGATTACCCTTCGTGTTCCAAGAAGCTCACAATGCATACTGGCACCAAATAGAGACAATCAGCACCCGACCCAACACCCTAAACACCCGACCCAATACCCTAAACATCCAACCCAACACCCTAAACATGAAAGACTTTAATTGTCCCTCTATAGACTGGGAATCCTACATGGCCTCAAATTTACAGGTACAGAGATTCCTGAACTTCATAAATACAAATACTCTTCACTAAATAGAGAAAACGCCTACTAGAGGCTCTAACATACTGAAACTCGTACTCACCAATATAGGAGAATGCTGCACCATCCCAGTGTGTCGCCCTGTCTGGTAAGGTCTGACCATAAAGCTGTCTCCTGCAAAATTAAAATCAGCTCTACAACCACAGTAAAACCAGTAACTATTAGGAACTATTCCACAGCAAACTACCCAAGTGATAGTTTGTCAAAATTCAATGCCCCACCAAACCCTGAAAACACACCAGCCTATGCTAAAGTGCTCTCAGAAACTCTGTACATCCATATCAGTGGCTGCATAGACATTGTTGTACTTACCAGAAGTAAACTTAAAACTAGCCCCAGAAACAAACCACCCTGGTGGCAACCCAAATTAAACAGGAAATACAAGAAAAGGGAAAACAATTACGGCAAACATCAAGAAGGGTAATCCCCAAAAGATAAAAACTCTCTCATCAATCTAAATAGGCAACTACGAGGACTAATTTGGTCAAACAAAACCAATACTGAGGTTAAGATATCCTTTCTTTTGAAAGATAGCCATAAAATCTTATTCACTTATGTCAGAAACTTCAAGGGCAGCATACAACAATGTGCTGAACTGGTGATCAATGGTGCCACATTCAGCAAGTCTGTTGAGATAGCAAACCTGTTAGCAGACAAATTCACTTTCAGTGTTATCCTCCTCTCACCCCTAACTATCTCCCAAGAATACCGTCAAACATAACCCCTCCAACTATAACTAGGGAATAGATAAAGCCAGGAACGTGGCCTTAGTGCGCTCTGATAACATCCCAGGCTGCCTGCTGAACAGTCTAATATATGACTTATCAGGACTGTTGGAGTCACTGTTTAACTACAGTCTTAAAACAGGTTATGTGCCATGAGAATGGACAACTGTGATAGTCATCCCCCTTCACAAGGGATGACCTTTAACAGATCCGGGAAACTACAGACCCATTAGTTTGACTGGTTTTATTTGCAAAGCAATGGAAAGAATTATCATGGAAATTAACAACAATATAGGAGACCTCCAGACACTGGAGCCATCCAAGTATGGCTTTGTCAAAGGAATGTCATGCTTACTGAATCTGATAGACTTCTTTGAAAAGGTCACTAAGGCAATAGATAAGGGGAAAGTGATCCATACTGCCTACCTAGATCTGGCTAAAGCATTGATACAATACCTCACTTGGGCATTGTCAACAAACTTACAGAACTAGGCACAAACCCCTTTATAACATGCTGGATAGCTAGCTGGCTCATGGATTAAGACTCAGGAGGTTAAGACTGGTGAGGCCACCTCCAGTAAGAGGCTGGAGTCACCAGTGAAGTCCCTCAGGGCTTTGTGCTAGGCCCACTCCTCTTTGGCATCTATTTCTCGGATGTCAAAGCCAATATCAAAGGCCTCTGGCTGACCAGTTTCTCAGATGGTTGTGAACTGGGAGCAGTCCATCAATCCCCCCAAGATGAGAGCACCCTTCAGGAAGGTCTAACACAGACAAATGCTTAGTGCCAAAGCCATGGCTTAAAACTCAGTGTCAGGAAATGCATTATAGAACCTTTTGGGAAGTCAGCTACCATGGGTAACTGCATCATCAATAAAACACTCCTAAAAGTTGTTTCACTAGTCAGGAATCTGGGAACTCATGTAGATAGTAACCTAGCCTTTGAACAACATGTCCAAAACAGTAGGGAAAGCCTTCTATGTTGCTCAACTTATAAGTAAGGATATAACATCTAGGTCCAGAGAGGACATAGTGCCATGGTACTCAGCCCTCATTCAACCCTGACCAGACACATGAAGCAACTGGAGTATCCACAACGGTTCCTTAAAAAAGAATTCAGGGAAGAAATAAAATGCCCTACACTGATTGCCTCAAAGCCGTGTTGCCTTACTCTGTATCATTCAGATTACTGAGAGGTGATCTTTGCCTGGCATACAATGCATCCTTGGACCCTGTCTTGATGAACCTTTTGCACAAAAACACATCAGAACTACTAGATGAAAATACCTAACATTTTCTTGCAGCATAAATAGGACATGTTGGAAAGACAGATATATTTCTCAGAGAATTCCCATTCCTTGGAACAGGCTCCCTATCCATGTGAAGCGAAGTTCCTCCCTAAACCTGTTTAAATGCAACTTGGACAAATGGAAGGGTAATTGGAAATTCACCCTTGGTCTGGTGCCGATGTCTCTGGTGGACAGAGGCAGTCAGTAAATCATCCCTATATAAATCAAATTTGTGGGTCACATTCGGATTGCATGGCTAAGCTTATAAGGGCCCTAGTGGTTGTTAATCTAGTATACACTTATGAACCTATAAAAATTCTACATTGACAAAGGGGTCATCAGGGTGGAAGGA
Source organism: Protopterus annectens (assembly GCF_019279795.1). NCBI lineage: Eukaryota > Metazoa > Chordata > Ceratodontiformes > Protopteridae > Protopterus > Protopterus annectens. Next base: position 1,201,623,320 of record NC_056737.1, read on the forward strand.
ATGTTGAATTTAGCCAGGTCATCCCTCAGTTTTAGTAGATTAGCTTTAGCATAATCTCTGAAAAGTGAGTTATTGGAGATGGTTCTAGTTTCAGCCTGATGGTGAATATGACCGATTTGACAAGGGAAGAGGTTACATCTGGTAGGAAACAGAGCTGTCCCATATTGGTGAGAATCAAGTCCAGGATTTTGTCTCCCCTCCTTGTGTTGCAGAGTAATTGGTCAGGAAGTCAGTATTTATGAAGTGCAGAAATCTCTGGGCGTACATGTTGAGGGATGTATAATTCTTCTGTTTGATGGAGGGGTAGTTGAAATCTCCTAGGATAATGGTGCTTGGCTAAATGTTTTGGGGTTCTATATTTGTCAGGTTGGAGGTATGGGCCAAGGAGGACATAAAGGAATCCTATAGCTAGTTATGATGTGATACAGGGTTTTGTGAATGCTAAGTTAGACATGGAGGAGACCGAGGTCAGTATCCTGTCTAACGAGTCTGGAGGTGAAATTTGTTTTACGAATATAGAGAGCCCACTATCTTTAGTGCCTTCATTTAATTAAGGGGCCTGAATGTGTGATAAGCATTGAAGCCATGCACTGATAGGGTCCTCTCAATACCCGTGAAGCAGTTCTCCAAGATGATGCATATATTGATGCATCCATGGTATGCAATATTTGTAGGGAGTGGAGATTTTTTTTAAGCAGCAATGCCTTAACTATATCCATATTCTATTTTTGTTATGATGTAAGCTTTTGAGAACTGTTTTTTCCAATACATGGAAGCCTTAAGGTGATAGGTGCAGGCCATTCCAAGCAAAGCAGTTAGGACTGTCTACCATCTCTTCCCAGGCTGTTATATTGTATCCTCTTTGAATGACAGCAGAAGTTAAGCCAGTTGTTAAAATCAATCATTTTTTTGTTCGTATTTTGTCATCATGCTAGGTTAAGGTAAAATGCTGCTCAGAGCTAGGTTCATACCTACCACAGGCACCTTTTCTAAGAATTCCATCATATCTCTCATCATATAGTCTGCGGAGGTATGTCTCAGGTCATTCAGTCTCACATGTACAATGTGCCACATGTGTAATTGTGGTGAAGGACATGAGTGCATGTGTGATGTGGTGAATCCTGGCTCCCAATAGTACAATGTGCCACATGTGTAATTGTGGTGAAGGACATGAGTGCATGTGTGATGTGGTGAATCCTGGCTCCCAATAGTACAATGTGCCACATGTGTAATTGTGGTGAAGGACATGAGTGCATGTGTGATGTGGTGAATCCTGGCTCCCAATAGTACAATGTGCCACATGTGTAATTGTGGTGAAGGACATGAGTGCATGTGTGATGTGGTGAATCCTGGCTCCCAATAGTACAATGTGCCACATGTGTAATTGTGGTGAAGGACATGAGTGCATGTGTGATGTGGTGAATCCTGGCTCCCAATAGTACAATGTGCCACATGTGTAATTGTGGTGAAGGACATGAGTGCATGTGTGATGTGGTGAATCCTGGCTCCCAATAGTACAATGTGCCACATGTGTAATTGTGGTGAAGGACATGAGTGCATGTGTGATGTGGTGAATCCTGGCTCCCAATAGTACAATGTGCCACATGTGTAATTGTGGTGAAGGACATGAGTGCATGTGTGATGTGGTGAATCCTGGCTCCCAATAGTACAATGTGCCACATGTGTAATTGTGGTGAAGGACATGAGTGCATGTGTGATGTGGTGAATCCTGGCTCCCAATAGTACAATGTGCCACATGTGTAATTGTGGTGAAGGACATGAGTGCATGTGTGATGTGGTGAATCCTGGCTCCCAATAGTACAATGTGCCACATGTGTAATTGTGGTGAAGGACATGAGTGCATGTGTGATGTGGTGAATCCTGGCTCCCAATAGTACAATGTGCCACATGTGTAATTGTGGTGGTGAAGGACATGAGTGCATGTGTGATGTGGTGAATCCTGGCTCCCAATAGAGAACTAACCATTTTATTTATTTATTTATTTTACATTTGTTTACCGGGAGAGTATGACTGGGAGAAGTGATTTTTAGCAGCGGCTCGGGGAAAAAAGCTCCACATAGTGACGGTATATAATAATAACATTAACATAATAACAACATTAACAGAATGATACTTTTTATGTACTGATAAAAGAAATTGACAGTAGTCTTGCAGTATAAAGTACATATACAGCAGAAAAAAATCAGATGAGGTTGGTAAAAAAATCACAATAGATAATAACAATACAAATGTGAAATATAGGAAAGTCTGATCATATGGTTCTTATTGTGATTCATGATTTGACTGGTATTTGGTAGCTTAGAGAATTTAACTATGCAGTATAATCTACAATTTGGAGTAAAGAAATGGAGAACAATGTATTTTGTAACACTTTCTGTTTAATTTTATTAATGAAGGGAGAGAGGAAGCAGATGAAGTGAGGAAGGTAGGGATGAGGAAATGGAGTGAAATGTGAATGATTTTGATGGTGAGGATGAGGTGAGAGGATGTTTTTGTTTAGGACAGTGTCATTGTGGATAAGTAGAATAAGAAAAATAAGGGACTATATCACATAGACGAAGTCTTATAACTTCAAACACGTAATGTTCGAACCATTATGTTTGAAGTTACAAAACTTCGACTATGGATAAAAAAAAAACAACAGAAAAGAAAATAAACTGTTTTAAGCAGAGGGGCACACCCCACACCCCCCCCTGCTATTTAAATATACCAACAACAAGATCGCACCCCATTGAACAAAATGGAAAACTCCGCTTATGGAGATTTCCAGTGAAACGCTTGAACTTTTACAAATTCAAACTTATGGTCTTGAACATATGAGGTTCAAACTTGTAAAAGTTCGACTATGTGATAGGAACCCGAAAAATAATAATGGCAGAAATGGGTGTATGTGACATAGTAACAAGTTACAGAAATAGATTTAAGAAAGAGCTAGAAATACTTATATTAGTTTATAATTAGCCATGAGTCTGATAAGTGTTTGATAACCACAACCTTATCCTTGCTCGCCCTCATGAGTTGTTCAACAGTGTGTCTCATAATTGAATCTCCAATAACAAAGATGTTGGGTTGTGTGCAAATTTGCCTTATGGCCTTTCAGGTTGAGACAGATGCATGTTAAGACATGTTTTTATTTATTAATAGATGTTTATAGTTGAATTGCATTGATTCTAGATACTTGTCATTATCATTAAAGTTGGGGCGTGTCTGAATATAATGACGTAGATGTTAGAAATAGTTCTTAGTGCAGTTAGAAAATATAGAAATATAGATGTAAAAAAGTCAACAGGAAAATATTGACTTAAAATAGTCAACAAAAACACTGATAGCATTATTTGCATTCTCCTAGACAAATTCTCACTGCATGCAAAAAAAAAAAGAAACAATATTTTTCAGGGAGGCATGCTTACTTGTGCCCCCAGACCCCCCCCCCCCCCAATTAAATATACCAACTACAAAATAAAATATAAGGCACAGGGTTTATTTCCCTGACACAGTATTATAGAAATCTCTTATAAATAACAGATCACATAAACATTTAAAACCCCAGTCTACATTTAAAAGCATTACTTTTGTTTGCATGCTCCAAGATTTTACCTCAGAGGATGCAAATAAATCTATAGATGTTTTTCTAACTATTTAAGGTTGACATTTTTTCATGTATATTTTTTCTGATTAAATTCTTTTTAGGTGGATCCATAAGTGCATATTTAGTTCTTCTTCACAAAATCAGTCTGCATGTCACAGAGTAATCCAAAGTTTCAAAAAACAGTCAGTAACAATATACTTAATTTTCAGTTAATACCTGAGTTATAATTCTTTTGATAACATATATAATCACAATAATTATTACATGAAATGAAACAAACTCCTAGCAAAATGCACAGATGCTTAAACCCGAAGTTCATATTATTATCTCTAAAAGGGTAAGGTCTACTTTTCTGTATTTACTTACGTAATCTTCGTTTTTAAACTTGTTAGAAAGGAAATGCTCTGGCATTACCTTGACTCTAGTACAAATGAAAGATATTATCGCACTTGCTAGCTTTATATTTATAAATGAAGTTCCTTCTAATATGGCATAATATTTAAGACATTTTACTTTAGATTATTCATGATTAGACAGATTGATTATTAATATTTTTACGTAATAGTTATACACATAATTTTATAAATACATCTTTACATGGTGTTGGTTCATGTGATTTTTTTCAGAATACTTATTCTTGTAAGTGTAATTAAGTATTATTAATTGTCATTGTATGGATGGATGGATTCCTTAGGGTGTAAGATATTTACTGCTCATACTATATGACTTCTTATTGTTTTATCTTTTGTTACATCAAGCAAATATAGATGATAATACCAACAGGTAATAGATTCCTTTATATTAAAATAGTTCTTTTGGTGATAGTAAAAATGAAAACCTTATATTAGGACATGTAACCATTTTAAAATTAATCGAATAAACGGAGTTAATGTTTTATTTTTTAGATTGCTTTTAAACATAGGCATTTATTATTACGTTCTAATACTGTACTTATAGCTGCAACAGAATAATTCTTTCTCAATTATTAATTGATCAATGGCTTAGAAGGCTAGTTTTATCAGATTTTCTGTGCTGGGTAATTATTTTTTAGTTTAGTTAGTTTTATTCAAGTTAGCTTATTAAGTGTTTTGTCTTTATCAAGTAGAACGTGCATTCATGTGATTTTCTTCTGTTTTCATTTATTATTTTTAGATTACAGTTTATTTTAGGGATCATAGTACAGTTATTTCAAGCATTTAGATATGTGTTTTTGATATAATCTGTCTCATTTGAAATCTATTCCTGTGAATCTTAATGGTCTCAACATTTGCAATAACAGGGTAGCTTATTTAAATACTTAAAGTGCATAGTGTACAAGTGGTCCTTCTATAATAAACTCATCTGTTACAAAATGACATTCCTAGATTAAACACAAAGAATTATATGGTGTTGGTAAGTTGTATTTTTAAAGAAAAAAGACGTACAGTCATTCTTTGAGAAATTCTATTATAATGCTTAAGGTTATTGACTTGTACAGTGACAATAAAGGCATCACATGCATTATTATTGAATTTTAAGGACAAATATTTACCTTAACCGCATTGGATTCCAGGAATTTGATCTAGGATTTCTAAGAAACATCTTAACATCATACATGAAGCAGGTGATATTAATTGTATACTTAATAAAGAATGACACTGGCACATAAAACAAGCCTTGAATATTAGCTTTAGCTAAAGCAGTGTCAGACTTTGCTGTCTTAGTTAATTTTACACATGTTAATATTTTTTTCTGACTTAGATTCTTAGTTTTAAAATCATTATTCTTATAGACTTAGCTTGCAGTCAGGAATCAATAGGATTTATATATCTAATGATCTGGTACCAAAACTAGAGATGATAAGGAGAGTAACATACCTTTTATCAGACCATAATGCAATTATCTATACAACTGAGATAAAGCCAAAAACTGAGAGGACACCCCTGTGCAGGCAGAGGGTGAGCACACCCTAACCTGGAAGGTATGTGCCTGGTTCCTCCCCAAGGGATTTTGTAGGTACAGATAAAAAAATAATATACATGGGAGAGAAATAAAGTAATAAAGGGAAAAGGATGCATAAGTAAAATGACAAAAACAGAGAAAAAAGGGGTGGAGAGACCCAAAGGAGAAGATGCAATCAATGCAATCACACATCACGTTACACAGTGTTACATTTACATTTAATTTTAATTGATTTTAACTTTGAACTTCTTACTTTAAAACAGTTCTATTTTTATAAAGCTTTGTTGAAGAAAAAGAGAATAGGTGGAGTCTTTATTCATGTTGTTATTTAAAAGTGTACAGGATGTGCCTATGCAAACTTTTGGATGATGGGGAGTGTCCTTTGGGATGAAGGGAAGTGTCCTTTGAGATGATGGGGAATGTCCTTTAGGATGAAGGGAAGTGTCCTTTGAGATGATGGGGAATGTCCTTTAGGATGAAGGGGAGTGTCCTTTGTAATGATGTGGAGTGTCCTTTAGGATGATGGGAAGTGTTTATACACACTTTTGGGATGAAATGTTATGGGAAGTGCTTATGCCTACTTGGCAGGACTATGTTTAATATCAAGTAATGGTGGGGTTGTACATGTTGCAGTCTATTACACAAACATAACGATCAACTTTTTTCCTTGAAATACATGAATTTGAAATATTGCATTAATATCAACCACCATAAATACCTGCGACTTTTAAAATCAATTATAGGCCTAAATACTGTACTAATCAGTCTTCCTTGCAGTAGTAAGCTGAATGCTACGTAATCCTTCAATTACAAATATTTTTCAGTAAAGTGCTTATAGACATTTTTGTTCACTTGCATATTGAAATCTGTCAAACTGTTCCTTCCAGCCATGTAATGAGTGAAATCTATTCTTCATTTACAATGATATAGCAGCACATTCACGTAATACAGTAATAAAATTAGTTAAAGAGAGAAGCATTGCAGTTATACATTGACATCTGCCTCTCCCCTTGGTCTAGTTTTAGCCCCTGTTGTCTCTTGTTATAGGAAACCTCCACCTCAGCTATAATGAGAAGAAATGAGACAATTCTTGCTTATCTGTATTCCACATTTTGGACATTTACATCTAAGTATGCCATGATTATTTCTAAGTAGATGTGTTTGTTGCCTTATTTGTTTAAGCATGCATGTGCTCAAACATATACTGCTGTCTGCATTCTCATAAGTTGCTAATTTTCCATTTAGTGTTATTAATAAAGAAAAGTAAATAGCTTAGCTGGAATGGTTTCTTTAAACATTCGTGCTTTGTATGTAGCAGCCTTTGAATCTGCTTCATCATGAAGGTGGAGGCACACAGAACAATGTTGCAAGTTATGGAAACTGATAATGATTTTCTTCCTATTCTCAGCATATAAAGTGATGATTTAGAAATGTACGTGGAACTGATAATATCCGTTATTTCTCAGTAAAGCATGTGCTGGACATTCACTTTGCAATGCATCAACCCCCTCCAACCTTACCCTGAACTTCAGTATGACCCTGGTGTAGTACCTGATTGATATCAGCAATGTTGTATGTGTAGTTACAATTCTGAAAATAAAGGACTTTCATATTTGGCTAATACAGTTGTAAATAATTCCTGGCCTGCATAATCTGTATGCATGTAATTTCACTAGTACCTGATCTGATGCAATAATAAATGAAAGTATGGAAACTCAAACCTGTCTAAAGAGATGTAAAACTGGTTGTTCCGGTATGTGTGCAGGTGTATACCTGTGTGTTTATTGTTCCTGTATGTGTGCAGGTGTATACCTGTGTGTTTATTGTTCCTGTATGTGTGCAGGTGTATACCTGTGTGTTTATTGTTCCTGTATGTATGCAGGTGTATACCTGTGTGTTTATTGTTCCTGTATGTATGCAGTTGTATTACTGTGTTTTTATTGTACCGGTATGTGTGCAGATGTATACCTGTGTTTTTATTGTTCCTGTATGTATGCAGGTGTATACCTGTGTGTTTATTGTTCCTATATGTATGCAGTTGTATTACTGTGTTTTTATTGTACCGGTATGTATGCAGATGTATACCTGTGTGTTTATTGTTCCGATATGTATGCAGATGTATACCTGTGTTTTTATTGTTCCTGTAAGTATGCAGGTGTATACCTACATTTTTTAGACATGTACATGCAGATTACTATTTTACTCATATGTATCTTACATTTCTCTTTGTGCAGATGATTGCTATCACCCAAGTATTACATACTTCTATGGTGTTGTAATTCTGTATACAGGTATGTTATGCTTTCTGTAGTATTGTTATAATAACAGTACAGATACATTTCTGCAGGTACACATTTTTCTTCTACCAAATACCTTCAGCAATGCAATGTCCTTAAATGTTTTATCCATGTTAAATGTGCTCCCCCCCCCCCAAAAAAAAAAAAAAAAAATATATATATATATATATATATATATATATATATATATAGATTCACTTTATAATCTTGAAATACTAAAATACCGAATTTTAGTATCTCGAGACTATAAAGCTGAAAATTCAGAAAAAGACAACCCACAACCATGAAATTCAAAATCGCAATCATACACATACACACATCACCACGCAAACAAGCACAAATACACCTACTTAATTACACTACAACAAACAAAACAACACACACAAACAAAACATAAAAAACAAACACACCTACCCTAATTATAAGCAGGTGGGCAAGCCCCTCTGTGCCCCCTCACACCTCCACTACTTATATATACAAACTCCAAGGTCACACTAAACACACAAACACAATACCCACCACTGCACACACTAAAATCTCTACCCAATACCCTTACAAAAACACCACTTACCTGAATCCCCAGCTAAATACACAAACCACACTGCACATCTCGAATGCACCAACACAACCGCGGATTCAACATTTTTGCATTCGATATTTTGCAGTTTTGTGTAACTGCACTATCGGCTTTATAGTCTCGAGATACTAAAATTCGGCATTTTAGTATTTTGAGATTATAAAGTGAAACCATACATACACACACACACACACACACACACACACACACACACACACACACACACACACACACACGTAAATAGAACTCTGACTTTCTTGCCTTTACCTAGTCGACTCACTCAGCTAGCTGGTCTACCCTATGCTTCTCTAGGTCACTGTATTTGTGAAAGCACTGCTGGCTGGAGAGGTAGGTTACCAGGTGCTCGTCCAACTCCTGTCTGATATTGTTTTTTTTCCAATTGCTGCCTTTAGTGCATGCCTTGATCTTTTCCAGATACAACTCCTTCAGAAGGTAGAGCTTGATTTTGGTCTCTTTACCAGACCAGCTTGGAGACATGACTACCTAGAATGAAGAAAGTATGACTAGGGTTATGGTTCAGGGTTTTAAAACCACTCCCTTTGGGATGTGACACTACCTTAACCAAACCCAGATAACCCGCTGGGGCAGTACAGCAGGTGCTGTTATTATTGGCAAGTTTGTTTTAATCAAATATGATTTGTCACAGACGTGTTTTTTAAAGGAATACATTTTAATTTGTCTTGCATTGTCCACAGAAAATGCAAAAAACAAATTTTATTATGTAATAATTGTAATTGCAAGGAGTCTAAACAAAAAGCTCCACTTTCTAGAAGCTCTCTTTACCCTAGAGAATGCTGACATCTGTATAGTCACTGAGACATGGTTTAAAGCCTCAGAGAGGACACCAACAGTGCTAGGTTATAATACCTTCCACACATTTAGGCCAGCTACTGCACATTCAGGGACTAAAGGTGGAGGTGTCTCTGTTTACATCAAAGATAAATATATTTCAAGGCTGGTCAAACAGGACAATGCACTTGAGCTGCTCAATGTGTAAATCATCATAGGCAAAATCCAATACCATTTCCTTGCAAGCTATAGGTCCTCCTCTATGACCCAGGAAACCCATATCATGTAATTAAACTAACTAAATACTAACCATCCACCCCAATACCATATTCATGGGTGACTTTAATTGCCCCACTACTAACTGGCAATCCTATACAACACCAAATGTACATGCACAGAAATTCCTGGATTATGTAAACACAAACTCCCTGGACCATATATCATATTGGATCCGGTCCTCATTAATATGGGGGAGTGCTGCACATTCCCTTACTGTAATACCTTCCTTGGTAAAGTCAGGCAACAAAATGGTCTCCTTTGGAGTAAAAATGAAACTTGGACCCCCAGCTAAACCTGGAATACTCAGGAACTATTCTAATGCTAACCTCCTGCTATTAAGTGAGAACCTGGCAAAATCTCACGCCCCCATAAACCCTGACAACACTGATGCCTATGCAGAACTGTTCACAGAAACCCTGTACAAGCATGTTCAGAACTAACCCAAAAAACAAGCCACCCTGGTGCAATCACAAACTCAATAGGCTGTATAACAGGAGGAAGAAAATCATGGCAAAAAGTAGGAGGTGCAGCACCCAGGAGGATAAAATCACTCTCATCAAACTAAACAAACAATTCAGTGGACAAATAAAGTCTATCAAAACCAAAGTTTAGGTAAATTTGGCCTCCCAGGCCAAGGACAACCACAAACCATTCTTTAGGTATGTCTGCAACCTCAAAGGCAATTCACAAGTGTGTGCAGAGCTCATTGTAAATGGGAGCCACCTCTGAGCCAGAAGGCATAGCAAACCTCCTGGTTGATAAATTCAGCTTCAACTTTACCCCTCTCTCAACCTCAACCTTCCCTCAGGAAATATCATCAAATATAACTCCCCCTACTATCACTAGGGAACAGGTCCTTAATGCTCTGTGTGAGACCAAGAACACTGCATCAATGGGCCCAGACAATATCCTAGGATGCCTTCTAAATAGCATGAAACATGACCTATCAGGGATCTGGAATTACTATTTAACTGTAGCCTCCAAACTGGTTTTGTGCCTCATGAATGGAGAAAGGCAACAGTCAACCCATTGCACAAAGGTGGGCCATCTACAGACCCTGGAAACTACAGACCCATAATTCTCACTAGTTTCATATGTAAAGCCATGGAGATAATTTTCATGGAGATGATCATTAGAGATATAGTAAACCTCTAGACACTGGACCCAACCCAATTTGGTTTTGTCAAGAGCAGATCATGCCTACTCAACCTGGTGAACTTCTTTTTGAAGGTCACCAAAGTAATGGATGAGGTCAAAATCGTTCACACTGCCTACTTTGACATGGCCAAGGTATTTGACAAAATACCCCACTAGGGCATTGTTGACAAACTGAAAAAGTTAGGTACAAACCTATATGTCACCCAGTGGATACACAGATAGGACCCAGGAAGTTAGAACTGGGAGTCCACCTCTACGAAGAGGCCAGTCACAAGTGGAGTCCTTCAGGGATCAGTCCTTGGACTGCTCCTTTTTGGCATTTACTTCTCAGAAGTCAAGGCCAATGTCAGTGGTCTCTGGCTGACTAAATTTGCAGATGATTGCAAATTAGGCAATGTCATTGAATCTTACATTGACACAAATGTTCTCCAGGAGGGGCTGACAGACAAACAACTGGTGTCAGAGCCATGGAGTAAAACTAAATGCCAACAAATGCATAATAGAATCCTTTGGTAAGTCATCAATTCCTGGTAACTATCATATTAACAACACACCCCTTAGAGTTGACCCAGTAGTCAAAGACTTAGGGACACACATAGATAGTAATCTAGCCTTTGACCATCACGTGTCTACAGAGGTGGGGAAATCATTCTATATTGCACAACTTATAAACAAAGCTATGGCATCTAAGTCCAATGAAGTAATTGTTCCACTGTATTTGGCATTCATTAGACCTATCATTGAGTACAATGTCCCCTTTGGTATGTACCTAACCAGGCATATCCAGCAATTGGAACATCCATAGTGGTTTCTCACTAAAAGAATACAGGGTGTATGCAAAATGTCCTATGCAGACCGCCTCAAGGTCCTATCCCTGTATTCTGTCTCCTACAGGCTTTTGAGGGGAGATCTATGCCTGGCATACAGGGCATTGTCAGACCCCACTCTGATGGACCTCTTGCATATCCACAAAACAGACAGCACCAGAATTACCCATTCTAAAGAATTAGACCTTGCCAGTGATATAAATAGGACCTGCTGAAGAGATAGGTATGTATCTCAGAGACTACACTATCTGTGGAACAGGCTCCCCATCCATGTGAAGCAGAGTTACTTCATTATCCAATCCAAGTGCAACTTGGACAGTTGGATGGGAAACTGGAAATTCATCCCTGGTTTGGCACCTATGTCTCTAATGGACACAAGTAACCTGAAAATGGTTCACCTCCCAGGTCCATGCTTACACGTATCAAGGGTATCAGAACTTGTCAGAGATTTAGGATGCATGACTAGGCTTAAAAAGGCCCTTGTGGTCGTTAGCCTAGTAAACACCTATGAACCTATGAAGCTATAATTGCTAGTGTTTGTGCACCTTGTCTGAAGCATCTTTTTGAAATTATACAATTGGAGTCTTGTACTTTCCTTTACTGTAGCATAAAGGATACATTTTTATGGGGGGGGGGGTTGCATAAATACATCTGCTTATGTATTTCATGATCAGTTTCTATAAACTTTTTAGTGGGTAGAAGTTAGAAAGTGTGTCACAGGAGAGTAGTTGGGCAGAGATTACCCTGCATTGCTATGCTAATTGTATTGCATAAGACTTCATTTTTATTTTTCTGAATATTTTTACATATCAGCTCAACTGGGCATATCCATGTGTTCTTGCTGCCTATTAACAGAGGTGTGAATATGCTGCAGACATCTTTGGACTCTGCAGCCATCCAGAGCACATTCCTAGCAGTCAGAATTTGTGTTCATGAGCATCCCAGACAGTCTTGCATCCAAATGAGGCCACACACATTCACACATTACTGGGATTCATAGAGATGAACGTAAGAGACCCTAATTTGCATAGACAACATGTAAATAGACCTGAATTTATGTAGAAAAGTCAAATGTCACCATAGTAACTTGCCATTTTTCGAGTTAGATGGGAAATGTCTTAGGAAACCACAGATTTCTAAAAAGTAAGGAAATAAAATATATTATAACTTCATAAGAAGCACTTACAATTAGGTAACAGTATTGAGTTAAATTAAAGGAAATGTTGTTACAACTATCATGTGCATGTTATGATGGGTGCAAATGAATACTGTAAATCTGTCATGTGAAAGTGGCAGTTCCAAACAGCTGCACTGCAAACAAAGATCATTCAGGAAATTACTTTGTTGTTGTGCAGTGATTGTCCGTACATGGTAAAAATGCAGTCATTCAGTTGTGAAGTACTGCAGTGGCAAGGATTTGTGAAAAACAGTGTATATGCCAAAGGTAGGGGGCGAGGAAGGTAGAATCCATTATAGTATTTGCTTTATTTACGTGAATGTACTGCAACTGATGCTTCAGCAAAACATCACTGTCATCTTTCTGGATTTGTTTAATTTTTAATGTTATACTGCTAATTATGCTACAGACTTCTAGCTGTTGATAGCTTCCCTTTGGTCTGGGTTACAGTTGAAAAGAGTCCTTGTACCAGGACACTTTCTGGCAAGCAAAAGTTAAATATTTGAAAGAATGAATGAATGAACAAATAAATACATAGTTAGATTATCTCTCTGTCTATCTAGCTATACAATTTTAGTCTGCCATATCTCCAAGATGCATGGTGGATATTTTCTGAAATACAATACTGGTATGTGCCTGATTATGGTAAAAAATGACATATATGACTGTGCTGGAGTTGTATAAGGCATGGGAAAGTCTGCTGTGTATATAACTATGAGGTTTGTGTCACCTAACATTTTTTTGGTGGATGGCAGGCAGACATAATCATTGCTGTGCTGTCTGAATGACAATTACATCCAACATTTTTTGTGTGTGAATGACTGTGGCCTTTGTTTTGTTTTTTAATAAGCAGTTCTGAATCTCTGGAATCATAGATAAACCTACTAAGCTGGGCATTAATCCCTACGTCACTCGATGGGTTGCCAACTGGCTTACTAACAGAACCCACACTGTAAAAGTAGCTGACTCCAAATCCAGCTCCAGACAAGTGACAAGTGGAGTGAGTACCTCAGGGTTCAGTCTTGGAACCTCTCTTGATTGGCATCTACTTCTCTGAAGTACAGGCCAACACTAAGGGACTCTGGCTAACAAAGTTCACAGATGACTGCAAACTGGGAGCCATTATTGAATCCCCAGATGATGTGGATATGCCACAAAAGAGCCTTACAAAAATAGATGCTTGGTGCCAGAGCCATGGGCTCAAACTCAATGCCAAAAAATGTATAGTCATCTCCTTTGGGAAAAAACATGCACCCATGAATAGGTGGCAGTACACTAAGCACCAAAAGTGTGATAAGAGACTTAGGGACACAGGTGGACAGTGGTCTCACCTTCAATAACCACATCGCCACAACAGTCAGGAAATCCTTCTATGTGGCACACCTCATCACTAAGGGCTTTTCATCCCTCATTCAAACCATTATAAAATACAACGCCCCATTTGATATGTACCTCTCAAGACATCTGCAGCAACTGGAAAAGCCGCAGAAATACCTCACTAAAAGAATCGCAGGCCTAAAGCAGATGCCCTATGCTGACCGCCTTTAAACACTCCAGCTATACGCTGTCACATATCGTCTACTCTGAGGCGATCTCTGCCTAACATACAAGGCCATGTCAAACCCAGAGCTGTTGGACATGCTACACTTAAAGAAATCCCAATCCCTCGGAACCACACGCTCCAGGGAACTAAACCTTGTCATTACAATAAACAAAACATGCTGGAGGGATAGGTTCCTGACCCAGAGACTCCCCAATCTGTGGAATAGACTGCCCATACATGTCAAGCAGAGAGCCTCTTTGGCCCTCTTCAAAAAGAACCTTGATGATGAGATTGGAGAAAGGAAATTCACCCCGGGGATCACATCAGTCGCCCTGCTAGACAGGGGTCCAGGGAAGTAAAAAGTGTGGGAAGAAATAGCCAGGGAATTATGGCTTGGCTCGTATAGGCCCTAGGGCTGATAGCCTAGCACCCACCTATGAACCTATGAACCTATGATGAAAAGCAAGGGATCAAGGCAGAGAAAGGACAACTTCAGACATGATGAAAAGCACATCCTCATGATAGCCCTTATGACACATAGGAAACATTTGCTTAGTAAAGCAGAGGCCAAGGAAGTTGAGAGGACAAAATCCTGGAATCTATTTGTCCTTGACATTAATGCAGTGGGCTGCACAAACCACACATTAACTCAGTGTAAGAAGAGGGCAAATGATACGGTAGAATGTGCTAGAAGCAAAGTAAGGCAGAATACAATTGCCCATTCTCGTACTGGGGGTGGGGCCTCCAACAATTACCCAATTAGCAACAGATGATGAGTAACGTTTCTCTCACTGTGGGGATGAGTAAGACATGGACGATGATGGCACTGGAATAATCAGAGGTGGTGTGGACACTGGGCTGTGGGGAGGAGTACTACATGAACTATGATGGCACTGGAATAATCAGAGGTGGTGTGGACACTGGGCTGTGGGGATGAGTCCGACATGGACGATGATGGTACTGGAATAATCAGAGGTGGTGTGGACACTGGGCTGTGGGGATGAGTCCGACATGGGCGATGATGGCACTGGAATAATCAGAGGTGGTGTGGACACTGGGCTGTGGGGATGAGTACGACATGGACGATGATGGCACTAGAATAATTAGAGGTGGTGTGGACACTGGGCTGTGGGGATGAGTCCGACATGGACGATGATGGCACTGGAATAATCAGAGGTGGTGTGGATACTGGGCTGTGGGGATGAGTATGACATGGAAGATGATGGCACTGGAATAATCAGAGGTGGTGTGGACACTGGGCTGTGGAGATGAGTCCGACATGGACGATGATGGCACTGGAATAATCAGAGGTGGCGTG
Source organism: Protopterus annectens (assembly GCF_019279795.1). NCBI lineage: Eukaryota > Metazoa > Chordata > Ceratodontiformes > Protopteridae > Protopterus > Protopterus annectens. Next base: position 1,201,638,857 of record NC_056737.1, read on the forward strand.
GACACTGGGCTGTGGGGATGAGTCCGACATGGACGATGATGTCACTGGAATAATCAGAGGTGGTGTGGACACTGGGCTGTGAGGATGAGTCCGACATGGACGATGATGACACTGGAATAATCAGAGGTGCTGTGGACACTGGGCTGTGGGGATGAGTCCAACATGGATGATGATGACACTGGAATAATCAGAGGTGGTGTGGACACTGGGCTGTGGGGATGAGTCCAACATGGACGATGATGGCACTGGAATAATCAGAGGTGGTGTGGACACTGGGCTGTGGGGATGAGTCCGACATGGACGATGATGGCAGTGGAATAATCAGAGGTGGTGTGGACACTGCTGTTACCCATGACTGCAAGCAACAACCCTCACGTGCACATGAAGGTGGGTTTAAAACAGTGCCATATATTCATATAGAGAACCAAATGTTGGCAACAAATTATCGCATTAAACAAATTACTATCACTAGATACACCTTCTGCGTCAGTACAGAATAACAATGAAGGCAATGTGCATGGCAAGTGTCCCCCATGCTCTCCTTAATAAATTGTACTATATGCTATTTCATTATGAGTAATGTTTTTCAAATATTTTTATAAGGTCAGCAACATTTCCACCTTGCAAATGAAGTCGGAGGATATCAACTGTAGAATGACTGTTGGTTATAATGACAAGGAAAACATAGTAATATTTATGAGACAGTCTGTGGAAAGTGGCATGTACTCCACAAGTGTAATGGCAAGATCTCCCACTGCATGACATGCTAGTAGCTCTGCAGAAAGTTACAGTACATCACAAAGTCAAGCACATGCAGCTGTAGCACACAGTCTTGTACAGGCGAGACAACTATACACCTCTACACC